>NC_136483.1:34611606-34664106 GCF_053919585.1 Euprymna scolopes | reverse complement strand
ACAATAAATATTAAGGGGTAATAATAGGGGTCAAAGTTAAAAAAATTTGACCTCTGCGGTTTCTACCAAATTACTCACTTTCTGGTCTAAATATTTGAAATTTGATGTAAAGGGTATTCAGAGATAGAGCAAGCTTTTTAATCGGTTTGGGTCGAAAATTATTAGTTACCAATATATAAATGTATGTATGTATGTATGTATGTATTTGCCCCGAGGCCTCACATAGCTACACAACTTCCGGCCCTTCATCCAGCATGCTTTGAATCGACCTGTTACGCACACCATTTGAAAAGGGAAAATTTTTCCGAAATTAATAATGGAATACGTCGCACAGACTTACAATTAAGACATTTTACCATACAACTGAATAAATATATATATATAAATAAAATATATATATATATATATGTATGTACTTATTGATTTGTAAATCGCCACTTGTTCTCGTCTCCTCTTACCAACAGCGACTATAATTCATTCCTCGCATTGTGACAGCCTTCTAAATCTCTTTTACACACGTATGTATGCATGCATGCCTGCCTTAAACTTTCGACAGAGGCGACGGATTTTTACAAGATCAGTATCGTTTTGAAGTTCGACCTTTCAGACGACTAATATCGAAAAATTGACTAAAAACATTAATATCTTCACCTTCAACTGGGCACTTATCTACACGAGGGGGGTCGTTTTTTCGCCGATATTTTTGTAAGTCACCCTCTCCTTTCTATTGTCTAGGCTTAATTAAAAACCTACGTCACTTCCGATTTGGCGGTGGTCGTGGCGACAAGTACGTCAGGTTTTTTACCCCGTTCTTTTCGTCCCTCGCGGTACGGGTTCGAGCCTGCCTTTCTAGTACCACTTTTCTTTCTTTCTTTCTTTTTTTTTTTTTTGCTCAACACACACATCCTAACACCCGGGCAACGCCGGGCTGAAATGCTAGTAAATAGGGAAAGGAATTTTAATATGAATATAAATGCACGATTGAAAAACGAATATATATATATATATATATATATATATATATATATATATATATATGTATATATATATATGTATATATATATGTATATATATATGTATATATATATGTATGTATATATATATATATATATATATATATATATATATATATATCAATAATTTAATAATCAATGATTTTATTTTTCACAGTAAAAATAAAAAATAAAAAGTATTATTTCTAAGTGAAAGTTTTTTTTTCTGTAAACTAAGTTACAAAAGTTTTGAATCATCGCTTTAAAATAGCAGACGATTAATTGATGTTACAGTTCGTCGCCATTTTGAATGAAACATATTTACCAATTAAAAGAATAGGGGGACCTACACGAGAGTGTCCACCCACTAAAAATGCATGTTTTACACTTTTTTAAAAACTTTTTTCGGTGATTATCATAGATTACAGACGTAAGTATCATATTAACAGAAAAAATTTTGAAAAAAAAAAAAGTGACTTTTAAGAAGGGTGTTCACTTTCTCGTTATAACGTTCTACTTCATTGTTACCTGACTTACTGTCCATTTCTTTATCGACGTGTCACGTAATCAGATACCCTTCTTAAAAGAAACACTCGTCTAGCTGTAAACACTATCAATAATTTCCCCCACTCTTTATCTGTGCCTAAACCTAAACGTAGATTCCATGATCAAAGCTTCTTTCTTAGAACTGCACGCCTGTGGAATTGTCTTCCGTTTTCCTGCTTTCCGGCTGACTACAATATGGTTGTGTTCAAGTCTAAAGTAAATAAGTTCTTGATGAGCCGTTTCATATAAGTTATCAAATTTACCAAATTTTCATTACTAATGATTACTATATTGACCAATTTCTACTGTACACTCTTTAACCCTTATCCTTGAGTGGCCTCTGGACCTTGATAATGTGGTGATGATGCCTTTGTAAAAAAAAAAAAAAAAAAAAAAAGTCAATTTTTTTTCTGCTAATATGATACTTAAGTCTGTAATCTATGATAATCGTCGGAAAATCACTTTAAAAAAAATGGTGAAAAACACGCATTTTTAGGGAGTGGGCACTCGTACAGGTCCGCCAAAGAATATGTTTCTTCATACATGTTATTTATTTATTCAAGACGAACAGCGATGTTTACTTTAAAAAAAAATGTTATTTAAAATATTCGAAGTTGTACTTTACTTTCGTTACATATGGTCCTATTCGTTAAGACAATTGTCCTAATAATTTATAGCACACTTGCGCAACGGCACGTTTAACAGCAACGAGTATGTTTGTATGTTTGTGTTTGTGTATACACTTAAATTCGACAACAATACATTCTACAGTAACAGCGGCGCATTCGCGTTCGCATATAACTAAATGATTACGTCATCGTCACGCGAGAGTTGTTGACGTCTTCTCAACATGTTGTCACCTTCTTCTATTCTTTCCAGCCACTGTTTTTTTATTTATTTTTTTTTTTTTTTTCGTTCCGCTTAAATTTTATTTACCTAAATATAGAAGAAAAAATCACTTATAAGAAAGAATTCGGTCGACTAACAAATAAAAAGAGAAATGATACAATTAGATTTGCGGAGATCATTTTCAGAGAGCTTCTAAATATAAGATCTAATCATACGACGTAAGCAGAATAAAAACGCTTTTCGATATTTTAAATTAAAAGAGACCCCCTTTCAGTCTAAAGAGTGTGAGGTTACAAGTTCAAATTGGCACTTATGGTGATAAACAAAAATGAAGAAAAGCTTTTATCGTGAACACTGTGAGGTTACGATCGGGATTCGGTTCTGGGGTTCGGGAAGGAGTGAGTTACTCTCTCGACAACAGCACGTTTCTGCCCTCTTCTTTTCCAATCGACCACACCTGGCCTCTCGCCACCAATGTCACACCGCACAATCTAAACGTCAGCAACACAAAATACTTTTCAAGAGAAGATGTTCACGACTCTTTTCTTTCTGGGTTCCTTGCAGGGAATTTTTCCCGGCTTTTATATACTCCTATCAAAAAAAAAAAAAAAAAAAAAAAAAAAAAAGGAAGAGACAAGAAAAAAAGAAAAAAAAGAAAAATAATCATCATGCTCTGCCTTCCCAAGATGCCCTTCGGGTATATAAATGAGCTAGCCATCCTTTCCTTCTTCTTTCCCAAAGAGCGATGCAGATACGCGCGTTATGTTGTATATTACTTTTTTTTTGTTTGTTTTTGTTTCTAACCATAACCTAGCCTGAAACGGTACCTTTTTTTCCCCTTTCGCATATACTCCACAAAGAGACAATGAATACCCACTGTAAGGGGGCTTGTGAAACGAGTTTATAGTGAGAAGGATTGTGTGATCTCTAACAGCACCTCTCCTGGACCTGTATTGCTTGAGTCCAGTAGCAATTCACTGACGATACTTCGTTGTAATACAGCTTCCTATTCTAGTAACTTCTTTCCAAGAATCACAGACTTATTGAACTCATTTTCTGCTGTTTTTTATTCCCCTATTTTTAGCCTTGGTGTTTTCAATACTAAGGTCAATAGACATCCCCAGTCTTTGTGATAATCACCTTTCATTCTTGTTAGCTCCTTATATTAAGCGGCATCAGGCCTTGTCTGGAGCGATTTCCATAAAAAAGGGGAAAATCCAAGACAACTGAAAACAATGTTGCCGTAAGAGACTGTTGTTATTTTAGAGCTTTCCTTCTCCTATACTAGTTTTACAAGCAAGGCGTGATAGTTTAGTCTCCCCTACTATTAAATCCATAGCTGGAGAGAGCATATATAGATTCATATTTTTGGCATGGTCTTTGGCCTTGGTAGAACTATTTTGAGCACTATGTTACAATGAACTATTTTGGGCGCTATGTTACAAAATATAAACAGAGTTTTTTAAATAAAAAATTAAGAAAAACGAAATGTTATAACAACACATTTTTATAAATAAAATTTTATAAGAATATAAAAGTAATTTTCAATTAGTAAGTATTCATTTATGCAAATTCGTGTTTGGGCAAAGAAAAATGAGTAAATAGTCACAAGTTAAAATGTTCATAGTGTGAATAATATGTATATATAAGTAATATACATATGTGAGTATTTGGCAGCATGACATTGTGTATGTATGTGCGTTGATTTACCTTTTTTGTTAGGCTGGTACATAAGTCATCGAGTCCTTTTCTTTTACAACTTGTTTTGCCTCTTGCCTTCTCCTGACCAAACTCACAGAGAGGGTATTCGGCATATCTTCTGAGGTTTTTTAGTGTGACCAGTCTGTGAAATCTTATTTTTGGCTGTTTACTTTCTCGTTTTTAAAATACTTTCTACGTTGGCATCGGCTACATTTACTACTTAACATAGACCTGTCACTTTTTGGCATTTGAAATTATTTTTATTAGTTGAAAATATTTTGAGTTCACATGTTCCTGTGAAACTTACTTGCTTTTGGAAGTGACGAAAGGTGAATTTCAATAAAGCAGAGAGAAAGAGTGTAGCCATTAGAGCCATTTGCTTCTTAGCATTCGTCAAAATCACTTTGCAATTAAACCGCAATATATATATATATATATATATATATATATATATATATATATATATATATATATATATATATATATATCCCAAGGCTATTAGTGAAACTGAAATAATTCAGAAACGTGAAATAATGCTATTATATATTATTTTCTATTGGAATTCTTTGAGAAAAATAAATATATGAAATAATGCCATTAAAGAAACAAAACAGACAAAAAATACGCTATTCATCTCAAATTAAATATGGATAAATAAAACGAAAAGAGAATAATGAACAGATGGCAACTTTCAAACACTAATTAGATTTTCTATGATTGGCACAATATGATGTTTAGAATTGCAACCATTAAGATTGTAGGACATTCATCAGATTAATGGTTACTTTTTAACTGTTAGAAATGTTATTTATATCAATGTTATAAAATATATTAATATGTTGTGACTGCATTCAAGATGTTATCAGTTTGACTACTTTAGAAAAAATGATAATACACTTGTGCAAAGAAAAGGCACATACGCAAAAATTAGCCAATCAGCTTGTTAGATACAAAAGCAAAATTTGTCTACAATGTTCAATCTAATCTATAATATAAATCTCACCTATTTAAATGTATGTATGTATGTATGTATGTATGTATGTATGTCTAAAACTTGGAACAGAGGCAACGGATTTTCAGGAGATTGGTATCATTTCGAAGCTTGATCCTTCGGACGACAAATATCGAAAAATTGGCTAAAAACATATTTTCCTTCACCCTAAACTGGGCACTTTTCTACAAGGAGGAGGCGCTTTTATTGCCAATATTTTCGAAAGTTATCCCCTCTTTTCGGTTGACTAGCCTTGATTTAAACCTTTGCCATTTTCCTCCTTTGCGGTAAGGGTTGAGCGTTCCTATCACCTTTTTTTTTTTTTTTTGCTCAACACACACCTCCAAACACCTAGACAACGCTGGGCACCCAGGCTAGTCTATTATATAAATCTCACCTATCTGTTTAAATGTATGTCTCGCAAAAACTTTGACAGATGCGATGGTTCCTGACAAGATTGGTATCATTTTGAAGATCGACATCTCGGACGACAAATATCGAAAAATTGGCCAAAAACATTAATTCCTTCATCCTAAATTGGCCAGTTTTGTACAAGGAGGAGGTCGATTTTTTTTCGCCGACATTTTAGCAAGTCATCGTTATCGTTGGATTGACTTCACTTAATTTCAACGATTTTGATTTCCGGTCGCGTCATGGAGAAAACGTCAGAGAACTCTTGACTAAGAATGATCGACAACACATACCCAACAGCAACACCAATATGCATTCGAGCAATAACATTGACACAGGCTCAACTAGTAATGCTAATACGAACTGGAGCGATAATGTTAACACAGGTGCAGAGTCACTCAAGTGTTGTCCTTATATTGTTCCTAGGTGAATGGATTCTCAGATCTCTAGTGGTGTCCAGTGAGAGCACGCACAAATTTTTTGGGCGTTTCTGCTCATGCCCATCACAATATATATATATATATATATATATATATATATATATATATATATATATATATATATATATTGCCGACGCTAATATGTCATTTTGAAACAATACTTCTTGAGATATCTAGAGCGAGCAACTGTCAAAAGAACACATCTGGCCTTGACACTGATTTTCTTTATTTCCGGTTGAATCATAATCAAAAGATTACATAGTATGTACCTATTTACAATGCCTCCCCACGGGACAGAGTTAGACACCAGGGTCGTTTTTTAACGTGAAGAAAAGGTACAAAAATAAAAAATTGTCTCAGTCGTGAAGGACTTGTCCTCCACCGAAAGAGAACAAGAAATGGAAGTGCAGCATCTGAAAAACAAATACTACACTTTGATCTTGACCAAAAAGGCCAAGTTGAGATTTTTATATATATATTATATAGTATGTAACATACACTTATAACTTGCCCATCATAGATTTTTAATTAGAAAAATAAGTGATAATGGTGCATAAAAGGAGACAGTAACTTTTAAACACATCGGAAGTTGGCACATGCGTCTCTCAATTTAGGTATGGAAGCACAGAATCGATACAATTTTCAATTATATTTTATGTTTATTATTTTTTAATAAAAATATATAAAAATACGTAAACTTTCTATCAATTATTTTTTAATTTTTTATTCTTTAATCGCATATCTTTATATATATATATATATATATATATATATATATATATATATATATATATATATATATATATATATAAAGCTGAATGTGTGTGTGTGTGTGTGTGTGTGTGTGGTCACGAATAGGCTCCTATATGGTTGACTATTTTAAAAAAACTGATTACATATAATGATAGAAGATGTATCGTGACACAGGAATGGGTATGTTTGATTTGGCAGAACGGTGGTTCCTTAAAATTGTGGGGCCTGCGTTCGCGCCTGGTCCACAAAGTATGGAAATAAAAAATTTACAAATTAAAAAAAAACCTTTACAAGTGTTTTTGATATAGATTTACATAAGAATACTTTGATAAGTATTTTTTAACTTAAATAGGGATGGTATAATAAAATTGTGGGGTCTGTGTTCGCATCTGGCCTCCATAGAAGGAAATAGGCACAAACTTTAATAAAGACTTTTCATATCTATCTGCATAAGTATACTTTGATAATTATGTTTCAGTTTGAAGAAATATGGTATAATAAAATTATGGGGTGTTCGTTTGCGCCTGACCTCCACAGAATGGAAATATGTCACAAAGTTTAACAAGGTTTTTTAACATAGATCCACACCATATTGTGATAAGTGTTTCAGTGTGAACAGGTATGGTATAATAAATTATGGGGTCTATGTATTTTATTTTTACTTTCATCATATTTTGCTTTGGTTTTGATACTCCCAAATTCGAAGCTATCTCTTTACAACCCTTCCTTTTCATAACCTATCATACTTTCATAAATCAGAGTCCATTTTCTGTAGGCTGTTTTTGAGCCCAGTCAACGATGGGTACTTTTGCTAGTATACATATATATATAAAATATTTAAATAGTTTGACAAAATATATAAACATAGTTATTTGAAAAGATATGCGATTAAAGAATCCAAAAGATAATTGATAAAAAAAAAAGTTTACGTATTTTTCTCTATTTTTATTAAAAAAATAATAAACATAAAATATAATTGAAAATTGTATCGATTCTGTGCTTCCATACCTAAAGTGAGTGACGCAGGTACCAACTTCTTGTCCTTTTACATTATTACCAAATGAGTTTATTACAACGAGTTTTACTAATAGCTTAAAATACATAGTTTTATTTATGCTAGTTTTGCTATAGACAAATTTGAAGTGAAAAAAGAAATTCTATCTCATAAAAATTACAGAAAAAAAATAAATACATAGTTTTAATCACAACCCTTAAAGTAAATAACATGTACAAACAAACAGAACAAACAAATTAAAAAACAAACAAACAACTTTTAAATGATTTTTTTTTTTTACGGTTTAAAAAGGTAGAGTGATTTGTACACGTTATAAAGAGAAATGCTATTATAGTGCCACTCCTGGTTACAGATCGTATATTTTGAACTGAATTTGTTGATCAATTCACTAGGTGTATCAGAATTTTTTGGGAATTTTTGACACTCCTAAAATAAAACTGCGAATAAAATATAAAACACTCGTAATTTCTCTTTTTCAAGTGGGTTTATTTTCTTTATGGAATATATCTCCAAAAGAAACTATTAAAGTTGTTTAAAAAAATAATAGAAATATTATTTTTTATTTAAAAAAAATAGTGTTTACAAAGTGCTTGCGCGCGTTCGTTCAGCCATTTTTTTACGTAATGAAATCAATTGAATTTATGAGTTAAATTTTTTCAATTTTTAAACTTTAAAAATCTATCAAAATTTTTTCTATTGGTTCAATTTTTTAAGATATTTTTAGGTTCAATGTGAAATTTTATGCTCTTTCCAATAAACTGAATATAATATTCTAGACAAACGTTTTTTAACCCCCCCCCATTTTGAAATGTCTATTAAAATGAAAATAATTCATTTTCTCATCTCAAATTTATATATCACAAATTGAAGATAAAAGATCAATAAATAAAATAAGCTAATTTAAAACAAAAAAGAACAGTTATTTGCAAATTTACCTGTAAAGTCCAAAGTCCTTTTTTTAAAAACCACGTTGAATTTTTGGGGTTTTTTTTTAAGTGAAACGTTATAATCTTGTTATATTGTTCAGAAAATCTCGTAGAATTACGACAATTTTTTCTATTTCATTCAATGATGTTTTTTAGATATTAAAAAAAATCACTCCATAAAGAAGAAATAAAATATATTAAATCAAAACTCATGTATTTCTTTAAGAGAATAAAATAAGAATTAAAAACTCGGTCGACTGGTTTTTTTTATCAGCAAAAACTGATAAGTGAAATGGGATTATTTTTCCCCTACGGTAAATTATTTTATTAACTTTGATAATTTATTTTATTAACTTTTGTTAACTATTTATTTTATTAACTTTTGTTTACAGCCAGCAATAGAAAGGGAGATTAATTCTGGTGCTTACAGGCCACTGAAGTTCTAAACTTGGAGAAAAGGCAGTGTTTGTTTCCCTTTATTCCAGTTGTGAAGCATCTCCTGTTGCGGTATTTTTTAATACTCGCTTAAAAAAAGTATTTTATTTAAAAAGGACATGGAATATAAAATATAAATATGGATAAATTCATAACAATGAAGAATGGAAGTACCCATTGAATAGTATTTTTTATAGGTAAGTGGTTTTTTGGAATTTATATATGCATATAGTTTATCGAAGTAAGTTAAAATTCGTCGATTTTCTTTAAATCTTTTTTAAAGAAAACCGATTAAAAAAAATATTGTATAATTTGCTATTAAACTTGTTATTTTTTTAAATTTTGGTCTTTGTTCCTTTAATTGAAAAAAAAATTAGGGTTTGAATTACATTTTTCAAGTAGTTATAAGCTTAGAAAGATAGTAAGTCTAATTATTCAAGTTTTTATCATGCATTTTTAATGGCGTTTTCTGACACTGCTATCAATTCACTGTTTTTATAGGCTTGTTTAATTCCCTACAGGATTGTTACTTTTGATGTTTGAAACGAGGTTTATTGGTTGGAAAACATTTTAAGTTTATACGTTTCTGTGGAAGCAACTTGCTTTTGGATATGACGAAGAAAGAAATTCCATTGTAGCAGTCTAAATAAATAAAAAAGGAAAGGTTAGCAATTTAAGGCAATTGCTTTTTAACATTTGTCTGAATCGCATCTTGATGTAAAAATCCGATGCCAAATTGCCAAGAAGGAAGGGTAAAAGGAAAGAAGAAAAAAGCGTAAGCTGAACGAACGGAGAAAGAAAATGGGCAGCTTGTTATGCTCGTTCGTCTCGCACATCGATTTCTAAGTTTCATGTTCTTTTGGGCACCATTTTAGCACCATTATTGTGTTTGAATATCTTAAAACGGTAAAAAAAAAAAAAAAAAAAAAATTGTGGAGCAAAGAAAGCCCTAAAGTTTTATACATTGTTTCTTTTTCATTATTTTAGCTTCGTTCATTTAGTGTATTGTATCAAAATGCCAACATTGAAAAAAAAAAATAAATAAAAATCAGATGCCACCTTTATACATCTATCCAGTCTATCAATGTGATTGCTATTGAAGCATTTTCAGCACAGCACAATATATATATATATATATATATATATATATATATATATATATATATAGTAATTTATAAAATATATATGGCAATTAAGCTACACTGAATATTCTGCGTTTCATCCACTATAGGATTCGTCAGGCTTATATATATATATATAGTCATCCACATACAGTATTGTTTCATTGTATCACAACTCATCAGTGCGGCTAGACTAGCACCTTTACCCAGCCGAAGAT
The DNA here is from genome assembly GCF_053919585.1 of Euprymna scolopes. Lineage (NCBI taxonomy): Eukaryota > Metazoa > Mollusca > Cephalopoda > Sepiida > Sepiolidae > Euprymna > Euprymna scolopes. Next base: position 34,653,708 of record NC_136483.1, on the reverse strand, counting down.
TGAATCTACAACCATCACATTGACAATCAGCAGTTCTAACCACTGGCCTAAATGGTCAGTGTTCGCAAATGACCTCTTTGAATGTCCATTAAACAGACATTCCACCACAACTTTTATATGATATATATATATATGTATAATTATTTCCACAGCCAAACAATATCGCAGCTCACAAGAACCATCACAGACAACAAACCGGAAGTCCAAGATGCGCGTTTTGCCCTCATTTGCGCTCATCAGTTAGACATATCCGAACTTGAGATTCGAAATCCGAGCCTCTTGCACGCAAGGCGAGCAATCTGCCACCTGAACAAATATGCCATACACAAGAAAGTCCATTAACTAACACAGATCAAGCAAACTGAAGCAAAATCTGACTATGGAATGGACCTACTTCATCTTGAACAAGGGATGTGGTCATCCCACGAAGCTATGACACGAGCTGATGTCTCGCAAGTAGGAATAATACTCGCTAGAATGATGCCATCCAACATGCTAACCTAGCAAGCAACTAGTAATAGAATGTTCAGATCGTGAGAGATTATATAATTATTTTCACAGCTGCGATGTTTGGAGCTGCAATGTTGTTTGGCTGTGGAAATAATTTGGATAGTAATTACAAAATCAAAGTTTAGAAAGTATATATTTAGGGAAAAATATAAATTAACAAATGGATTTAAAACGATCCTTTTTTCGAAACTAATTTTAGATGACTTTTGCTTTGTGTGTTGTAATAATGCAAGCGAGTTATCACTGACCAATCAGAGAGCTTTATATTAAAATAATTTTTATAAAATTCTTCCGGTTTGTGTTCACCTGCTTCAAAGTCAACCAGTTCATTTATAAAAATACTTAAAACTAAAGAGTTGTCAATAGATATTCGTCAAAAATTCATTGATAAGCACAAAGAAAGAAAAGGGTATCGAATAATATCAAGGGAACTTAATCTACCACTTATTACAGTTGGAAACGTTATTAGAAAGTTTTCAAACCCTGGTGAAGCTGTTGCAAATCTTCCAAGATGTGGTCAACCAAGGAAATTAGACAAGAAAAAAATCAAAGTGTCTAAGCAAAAAGGTACAAAGAAACCCTTTTGTTACTCGTGGTGAAATTCAAACCGATATCAGAGAAGCGGGGATTGATGTGAGCAAAGATACAATCATTAGAGCTCTAAATCGTACAGGTTTTGTTTTAAAATCTCCAAGAACAGTTCCGTTGTTAAAGCATCAACATGTCAGATTACGTTTGAATTATGTTAAAACATATGGGGACAAACCACAAGGTAATCTGGTCAGATGAAATGAAAATCAAAATCTTTGGAAGAAAAAACAGCACCACAGGTGTGGCGGAAAAATGGCACCACCTACAACAAAAAGGATATCATACGTACAGTGAAGTTTGGCGGTGGTTTGATTATGGTATGGGTGTGTGTTTTTATCCAACGGTACTGGTGAATTAGAAGTCATCAATGGTAGAATGAATTAGCGTATGTACAGGGATATTCTAGAGAAAAACCTCCGGAAATCTGTTGATTTTTTGGGGGACATAATAGCAATTTCATGTTTAAAGATGACAATGATCTCAAACATACTGCCAAACTAACCAAAGAATGGCTTAAAAATAACGAAACTGACGTTCTTATTTGGCCCAGTCAGTCTCCAGACCTCAGCCAAACTAAAAATTTGTGGAAAATATTGAAGATCAATATAGAAATGAGAGAATGGAATGAAGTTTCATTCTATATAAATAAACAACTTTATTTGCTATCTTCGTTAGTAGCATTAGAGGAAGAGTGTACAAGAGAGAAACGGGTGAGTAGGTTGAAGTGTTCTTGTGTGAAGATAGAATTAATATCATGTTGGCTGGTTGAAGAGAGAACAGCTCAGTTCCGTTTACATGTGTAGTAGTCATCAAGATGGAGGAAGCTGATTAAAAGAGAAAGAAAGGGAAAATATATTCAGTGTGTTGACGTGTTGTTGTGGGAGCATGCGTCCGATATTAGAAACAGGACAAAGTGTGTGTGTGTGTGTGTGTGTGTGTGTGTGTGTGTGTGTGTGTGTGTGTGTGTGTGTGTGTGTGTGTGTGTCAACGAGAGCAGTTTTTTAGCATGATAAAAAATGTTCGTGGAAATAAATGTGAGTTAGAAGAGAGCCATAGCTAGCTCATAGTACTCATATTCAGCCTGTGTGCTTCTGAGCAAAGTGGCGAGAAAGAGAATTAATGGTTACAGATTTCACCTTTTATATACTCTGTCACGTGACTGAGAGCTAGCTTGTGATTGGACAAGCCATGAAGAAATAGATTTTAAATCACGAAATCGTGAGAAGTACTCTGTCTCTGATGTAGTGGGTGTCGGCTGTTACATCAATGTTCACAAGAGGAATCCACAAAATATTCAACAACTAGAAGAGTTCTGCAAACATGAATGGTGCAAAATACCTGCAAAAAACATGTGTGCAACTATAGAAAGCAACTCGAAGCTGTTGAACGCAACAAAAATTATGCAACCAAATATTAAATTAATGTCTCCAATACTTTTGCATTTGTTAATTTATATTTTTCCTTAAATATAAACTTTCTAAACTTTGATTTTGTAATTGCTACCCCAAATATAAGTTAGAATAGTAATAGGAATATACTGACCAAATTTTAGGTAAAATCTTGAACCCTAATTAGAGTTATGAAGAAAAATGTAATGTATCAAATACTTTTGTGTGCATCGCACTGTGTGTGTGTGTATATATATATATATATATATATATATATATATATATATATATATATATATATATATATATATATATGAATGAAATTTTGAAATTTTAAAATGCCTTTGAATTACAGATTGTATAATACTGGAAACTCAAAGTCGATATAAATACGAGTATTAATATTTATAAGATGATCCTCATCAGGTATATAAAGCTCAATATAAAGCAATAATATAAATAAAAATTTGAATGGAATTAATTAAATTAACAATTCACAAAAAATTTATGAACAAGGAACACAAAAAAACTATTTTTTTTTTTTTTACCTAATCCATGGCTTTCAAATAAATGACTCATTTTATCATAGGAAGTCTTTTTATCAAAATAAATATATGTAATTAAAAATTTTGCTTTTCAGCACATAAATTGAAAATTAAATCTAAAATAATTGCATGAAAAGAATATTCCATGGTTGAATAAATAAGATACACAAACAGTTGTAAATCCAAAGCAATGAAGACTGGGTTGAGATAAAAATTTAATTTTTTGTACTCCTTGTCAAATAATAATTTTGTTGTAAATTTTTAATTTACATAATTCAATTCAAAATTTTCATGTATGGCACAGGGGTTAGAGTACTTGGAAAAATCGATTGTAAAAAGTTATATTCTTCTGGAGGTTGAAGGTTCAATCTTCAGTGTGGGCGATCGAAAAATATAATTTACTTAGGACCTCTATCTAGTCATGGCTGATGGAACAAGAGCATGCTACGCCCATGAAGTAAATAAAGGGTTCCACGCAAAATTCTGTCCAAATTCCCAAGTTGGAGAGAAACATTCCCGAGTTCGACAAGATACACCTGAAGAAGGTCGGAGGTTACATCGACTGAAACGTTGTGAAAATCACACTCAAAATAAGAACAATACTTCAATGAATCCAAAGAATATGAATATATATATATAAATACATATATATATATATATATATGATGATTGCAACGTCTTGTGAGACGAGTGCCACTCCCTCAGACACTTAATGTCCACGAGCCCAAATGCCTGAGGGAGTATCTATACAAAGATGATGTCACAGAGTTTTAGCTTTGTACGACAGTTCAAAATGTTGAAATCCAGCAACAAGCAAGAGCAAGATAGCCAGCTTAATGCGGGTACTGGTCTCCTGCTTTATGGTTTTTTAAATCAGAGATTTGCTTCTCCTAGAAAGGTTGCCTTCACCACGGCTTACAGGAGCCCTCTCCACCCCAACACACACACACACACACACACACACACACACACACACACACACACACGCACACACACACACACACATATATATATATATATATATATATATATATATATATATATATATATATATATATATACACACAAATATACACGGTGCTAATTGGCCGTTGACCCCGAAAAAGGATTCATTCGCCCTTTGGAAGGTCTTATTTTTAATCCTTCAGGGAGACTAGTCACCCTCCTCACCAAACAAGTCTGGTGGGGGAACCAGTTTAGTCGCCTGTGACCCGACCATGAGGCAGGTAGTACTGGGTTACATGGTACCAGTAACATATGACATGACCTGACATATATATATATATATATATATATATATATATATATATATATATATATACACACACACACACAAATACATATATATATATATATATATATATATATATATATACATTTTTCCACTATTAACTATTTAAAATTATTTATAAATCTGAATTTATACAGAAACTGTTGATTCCATTTATTTCGAAATTTTAATTTACTACAAAATCTGTTCTCCAAAAAAAGAAGAAAAAGTGTTTGTTAACAAAAAAAAAAAAAAAAAAAATCTAATTCGATAAATATTCAGGTAATTAATGCTTTCTGCTATGTTACTGTGTTGCTGTATTAATGTCTTTGATTTTTCGAAAACTTTTGCAAAAGTTCCGTAAAATTCGTGATTGTTTCCCCCTTGCCCTGAATCGAATGAAATGAAAACCAAACTAATCTAAAATGCAGAAATACGTAATATTAAAAAAAAAACTCTTTTGATCACTATACCGCTTGAAAGGGAGCGACATTTGATGTTATTTGCAGAGGGAAACATTACCGCTTTATTCCTCCACTTGACCTTCAACTGAGAGAAAAGTTATTTTAATTAATATTTTTCTAACGAATAAAGAACAATGAAGAAGAATTGTTTATGCTATTATTCAATAAAGTAAAACTGATTTTTTTATTTAATTATTTTTATTCATTGATTATTCCATTTTTGTTCCATGTTTTTTCTTCACGGGTTTTTAAATTTGTAAGAATTTTAAAACAAGCAGCCATCCATCAAAGATGGCGCTATAACTGCTATTGTTAGTTTTGCTGATATGAAAAAGAAACATTGTCTGATTCAATGTTTTAGTTACAAATAACATTTTTATTTTGATTGTGAAAAGGTTCCTTTTATCATTGATTGAGTTTTAATTAAAATGGTTTTTATTTGTTTGTGTGGTTCTAAGGTGTTATATATTAAACTTAAACAGCTTTGAATAGGACTGTTTTTCTTCCTTCCCAAATCAACAGAGTTTAGACCATTCCTGTAAAAACCTGTTCCTTGTTTATTACAGTGTAATGCTGGTTCTATGCAGTTCTAGGAGGTTCACCTTCCCATGTTTTGCCTTCTCTTTTTGAGAAGGGGTTAGTTTATTGTTAATTGTCTGAGGCATCTCTGCCGGGAATGCTGACGGGGCTGTACAGGCATCTTTTGCAGAGTCAGAGTGCCACTCCTCTAGAGTGTTGACTTTTCAATCCCACTTTCCGACCCTAGTGTAACATTTTTCGCAATGGGAGAGAAATAAATACCTTCAAGATGGCATCGTTGATGTGAAAAGGCCAATGAATAGCTTGTAGATCATAGTAAGATAGCAGATTGGTTTATATTTACTAGGGCGTTGTGTTTCACTTGGGTGGTATCACCTTTTAACTACTATGCTGGTTTGGCCTTTTCACCTCTTAATAATCCAGTGAAACAAGTACTATAATGACTATGAAGTGTTGTCAGTTGCTTAAACCAGAAATTGGGTAGTTTGTCTATGTCAGGCCTTTTGCCATTTTTTGAATGTATGCAGTTTTTGTTTCATCATCCCTACTAATATCATTGGCTCTGGCATTTCTGGCCTGCTTTCATTGTCTTTAATCAAATTTGATATCCATTTTGGCCTTGTGGTCCTATTTCCAGTTTAAAGTGGTTGTATTCGAGGCTAACGTGACATAGGTTAGTCGGTTTATTTCCTTTCCTCTCAACTTCCTCTTTTTGCACTTTTTATTTGATTTTGATTTTTTTGGTTTTTCGATTTGATTGATTGAAAAAGCTAAAAGAGGAGAGTTCCTATCTGGTTAAACCATGATGAATATTTTTTTTGTTCTCGTCATAGTAGTAGTCATAGTAGTTGTGATAGTACTTATACTAACCAGCCACAGCTTCTATGTTATATATACTTTCATTCTCAAACAGACTTCCAGTAATCCTTCAGCTCTTTCTTTTCTGACGGCTTTTTTTACTGTGATTGTATCCCTTATCAAATGTTTGTGTGTATGTATGTTTGGATGACCAGCTAAAAGTAAAAAAAATACAAAACAAAAACACACAAATTTGTTATATTATTGATCAACGTTGTCCTGCATGAATAATATCTAAAATTTAAAAAATATTCATTCTGTGAGGTCAACTGGGACAGATTTCTTCGGAGGGTGAGGTTCAGTATTATTATGTACAAATTTGGAAAGAAAATGCTGACTCATTAGGAATGTATTATATAAAGAAGAGTTGTGTGTGTGTGTGTGTGTGTGTGTGTGTGTGTGTGTGTGTGTGTGTGTGTGTGTGTGTGTGTGTGTGTGTGTGTGTGTCCAACTAGAGAGAAATGGGCTGGGTAGAAAAGAAAGAAAGGGATTGGGAGAGAAAGATAGGGAGATGGATAGAGAGAAGTTTTAATAGAAATAGATTACTTTTGCTCTTGGAAATGCTCGATAGCCTTGCTAGCAGGGTTGCGGAATCAGATGGTATATGGTCTGACTCTGGCTTCAACTCCTTGGACTTCTCCGACTGACTCTTTCACCCTTATATAGAAATATATCTTAAAAATTCCATTTATAAAAATTTTTTATAACAAAATAACAAAATATTTCATGTTCCACAAATCCTTCCATGATATTATGTTAATAACAAGGTTAAAGTTCAAATATATACTTTGTTTATGGAAATTAAAAAAATAGGCTTTATTCATAATTAGAGAAATAGAAATTTGCAAAAAGAATTTAATGATTTGCTCTCAAAAACATAATCGGTTCAATGAGATTCCTTTTCATTGAAGCCTTTTGAATTGTCCTTATTAATTTTAGTGCTGAGAACAAACGTTCAATGCTCATTTCTGTTGAAGGAAAAGCCACTGTCAACAGAGCAGTTTCTTTCACTATTTCAGAATATTGCTTTATAGCTTCATGAACAGTCAACAATTTGACTTTTTATCTATTTGTTCTACTTGCTGTAATGCAGCATGGAAATATAGCTTGAAACTTGCTCAGCCTTTATTCACTGACGGTGAAGTTTGGAGTTGTTTCTCTAACTTATGCCACTTTAACCTTTCTTTATGATCTTGCTGATCCAGTAACTTTTCGAAATCCTCTTCATCGTCATCATCATTAGGTTTGCTCTAAATCGAAATCCTCTTCATCGTCATCATTAGGTTCCCTCTAAATCTATGGTTGAAATAGTGTCCGGATCCAGTAGGATTTTATTATTAAACAAATGTAATTCTCTTTGACACATTGACTCACTCATTGTTTCTGCAAGCGAACTAACACATCTGAATCAAGAATGTTCTAAGATTTTCCATTCTATCAAAAACATCCCATGAGTGAAATCCTTATCTTGAAGTTGTTTTGTCATTTGAAAAGGAAGCTTAAAATAATTCTCCAGTTATTCAAGTTGCATCCATTGCGCTTCTGAAAGAACGGCATCTGGGTGTGCCATATCGATAAGAATTCAACAAGCCGTTTTACTATATAATGTGCTATTCTAGCGAATAAACTTGTCTATTAAAGCTCATTTTCCAGCGCTTCTTTTGAGAATGGCATCAAGCTTTCGTATTATTACTGCAGTAGCAACTTTTCTGACTTTGACTATAAGATAACTAGAATGCTGTTTTTTAAGAGCATTGTACACTGCAAGTTGGTGTATATGAATACAACAATGCTGGTGTTCAATTTCTACATCAGCAAACTCACTTATACAACTTGGCACTACCTCAAACCGTTCAAAGAAATTGCTTCTCTGTTAAGTCAGCCCAGTCAATTGGTTGCCTACTATGACTAGGCTTAAATGGTTCTTCTTGACTTTCTTGTACACATTCTTCTGTAACAGTTGAATTTTCTCTTTTATTCAGTCGTTTGACCATGTTGGATGTATTATCTGTGACAATACATAAAACATGGTTTTCTGAATGTCAAAGTCTTGCAACATTTCTTTTACTAATTGTTTCAAGAATTACTGGAATGTTGGGCTTCAGTGTCTCTAATGGCTAAAGTCTTGGTCATAAGTTTTCCATCATCCACATACCCGACATTAACAGCAAAATAATTGATACGATAGCGTGTGCATGCATCTATTTTGAAGTATACAAACTTGTTGCTTAGTTTTCTGTTTAGTTGTTCCTTCCGGCTTTCATATTCATCAATTACTAGTTTCCTTATGTTATCTCTGTTTAAAGCCACTTCTAATTTTCATACCAGTTCACTAATCTGTGCAATTAGTTCAGGCTGTGGAAAGAATCTCAATGAAATGGTGTTGAGAACAGTAATCTTAATAATGTTTCTTTTTGAATGCATCTGGAGTCATTAATATAGTCACTTTATTACTAACAAAAGCAAAATTGTTAAAGATGCTAAAGCAGGTTTATTTTCATTATTAAAAGTTTTAGATTTTGATGATAAGCGTTTGTCTTTCTCTTTTGCAGTTTTTACACGTTTACAGATGTCAGAATTGCAGCATTCTAAATGTCTTTTTAAGTTAGAAGCACGAGTGGGAGCACAGCCTTTAAAAGTACCACCATCAGAAGTACTAGTTTTAACATCACAAGTTCTTTTTTTTTTTATCATCCCAGCCTATTATACACTGACATCTATGATGCTTGTAATCACTGATTAAGGCCAAATTTTTCAAAAACAGTTTCATGTTTTGAAGCCATGTTAAAGGTGGAGCAAATTTTGGAAGAATAATTTACAAAACTATGATTTTTTAATTTCTGTAAATCTGTAAAAAAAAAAAATTTCTGTACTCAATTTTTTGTAATCAATTTTTTTTGTAATCAATTTTTTTTGTAATCAATTTTTTTTGTAATCAATTTTTTATAATCTACAAAAATGTAAATAAAATGTTTGATGTTTAAAATGTAAAACAAAAGAAAGTAATAAAATTTTAGCTCAATAAAATCATAGTTAGCAACGAAATCAGAAGAATATACACTGAACAAATTATAGCCCCCCCCCAAAAAAAAATCAAAATAAATATACCATAGAAAAACTTACTAATATTAGACAAGCGTAAATTTAGTCTCACTTAAAATAGAAACAGAAAGCGCAAATGAAAGATTCTAATTAACACACTATTAGATGTCTGAATTTGATGGACTGTAAGTGATTCAAAATATGCCATGATATTTATAGATTATAAGAATGACTCATCATCCTCGTTCGTACATTGTACATTAGTGAGAGGTGATGGTTCTCAAGTCGGTAACAACAGAGACTGACAACTTGGGTGTTTCAAGTTCGAATCCAGTTCATTCCACAAAAAAAAAAGAAAATCACTTTTAGTTAGGATGTTGGCAACCTTGTCGTGGTCCTTCTTATAAGTACCCAATGTATTTCTAGAAAGAATTCTGACTACAAAAATATCGGGGAAACCAATGCCAACAATAGAATCTTTGGATTCATATGATATAATAATGATAATTATACATTAGTGCATACATTTTGTGTCTTTAATCGATTGAGATGAACACTAGTTATTTTGAAAGAGAGTTAGAAAACTGCCTGCTTTCAATTTTAGGGAAATCAGCAAGAACCCACAAATAAGTTTAAATGTCAGTTCCAACAAAGTAAACGTACTGTTTGAAATGATACACCAAGCCGGAGTCTTTTTGGTCTTGTGGGCCGATCCTGAGTCTTGCTGCTGTACTCAGGGTCTGCCAGCAGCCACCTGATTGCATCACCACACTCTTCAGCACATCCAGGTACACTTTCATGTTGACTTTCAAGCTGACTTTGAAGATGTGAGGTGGCATGAAGTATCCCTCACTTGAAACCAAATCAAAGACCATAACTGTGGCCAGAAACTTTGTTTTAATCACACCCCTGTTATTCATGGCAATCTAGTGATGCATTTTGATGGTGCTGGCAATGGTCCTGTTGTCATAACTTGGATTGGTAGAGAGCACAAGTTGTATAGCAGTGCATCTCTGATCTCACTTGTTGAACATTGTGCCACCTTCAGACATGATAGAAGGCACTTATCACTCTTGAGATTTTTACACAACTTACCAACTAGTAGATGGTCTGCAATAAAAAAACGAAACCTGTTTTTATCAAACGGAAATGGAATAATGTCGTCTTTTCTAGTGCAACAATTTTATCGTTCTACCCTGTACATCCAGTATCACAACATGTCCCACACATAAGTATATACACGTAAATACATGAATGTTAGACGACCCAGATAAACTGTTATATACACCCTGTTATGTAGACCACAGTATGCAACATACGTTGATTTGGCCACTCATAAATATGCATCCGGTTATATAACACAAATAAAGCACACAAAAAGACAACTCAAAGAATGTATAATCTATTAACAAAAGTTATCTTTTATGTATGTTTGTTCAATTCAAAAAGTACCAACGATGAATTTATAAAACTTATATATTCTGATTTAGCATGAACTCGAAGAGGTTATGGTAAAAATGCTCATTCATTTAGATTTCCTAATAATAATTTAGAGTCACCAAAGACCAAATTAGTGATTGTAAACTCTGAAAAAAAATTGTTCTTTCATTCAACGAATCAAGGGAAATAACCCCGTAAATAGTTTTAAAATTATTTCCAGTTGAACACAAATTTGAAACTTTATAGGAATTAAAAAATAAGAATAAAAATCAAAATATGAACCGAGAGCAGAAGTATACAGAAATACTTATTCATTTCTGAACAATGTTTGGTAGTCTGCTAGTAGGTAATATAAGACGGAATAATATGTCAAAATTAAAGAACGTAAACCTCTAGTCACATTGTGTTTGTAAGTTTAGTTATTAAAAAAAAGCATTAACAACATGTCGTTATGTTGAAATTAAGACGCTTCCCTTGTTCTTGCGTTAAATTTGTTCTGTTATGTTTGGAAACTCTCCAACGATTTAACTTCCTATTTTTCTCCTGTTTTGTTTATTTTAGGAAGGAAGAACAGTACGATTTTACGACTTGTATTTAACTTAACCAGGCACAACGCCACAAAATAAAAACAAAGGTTGATGGTTAAATCCACTATAATAATAGGTTATATATGTATATTATGAACATATGGAATATTAACAGCATAATCTAATGCAGCACGCACACACACACACACACACACACACACACACACACACACACACACACACACACATCTTTTACAAAAATTAGTATGCAAAAGTTAGCTATTTTATTTTACTTGTAATAATAACTTAACTACAGTAAAATAAAAAATAACATTAATGATATCAAATGATAATAATGATAAAAATAATAAAAATAAGGTTTCTTTTCCTAGACCCCAAATCTCTTAATAACATGTCTGTTTTGCTTGATTATCAATTTCTTGTTTTGACACCCCCCTCTCTATAAATAGTTCACTTACGTTCACTCTTTCTCTCTGACATGATTTCCTAATAACTCTTTCCCTCCCCTTTACATTGACAATCGTGATTATACCTGATTTTGTTCTTTCCCCTTTTCTTTCCCCTTTCCTTCTATTACACTATATATACTCTGGATTCACAAAATATATTGTTTAAGCTTGGACCGTTTACCGTTATAATTTTTTTAATCCATTATGATGGGTATATATTAATTGATTAATGTTTCAAGTAAATTATTAACCTATATATTATTGCTGTATAAAGACAATATTTATTTTTAAACATGATGGATTAAAAAATAAAAACGACTGGAAGGGATAGCTAACTGGTTTCAAACAGAGCTAAATCCCGATTACGATTACAATTAAAAAATTATGATCATACGGAGATTTTAGCTAGGAAAAGTGGAGAAAAAAAAATCACTTTTTAAACTACATTAAATTCGAGAAGATTTTCTCTTTGTTTACAAAGAGAAGGTCACAAAGACTTAATGTAAATAGTTTCTAGAATCTTTAGATGATATGGAGAATGCAACTTCCTTAGAGTGAAGAATAAGACGACACAAAATTAGGAGCACGGGAACTGTTATTCATAAGATGTTCACTGATGAAGAAACCGCATGTATCATTCAAAACATTTGATGGTAAATAATTTACATTATGAATTTTTTGTAGGCACATGTTGTTTGAACCGAATGTCTAATCTTAGCGATATCTTCCCAACGTAGTATAAACCTCAACTATATATATATATATATATATATATATATATATATATATATATATATATATATATTAGTCATCGACATACAGACCTGTTTCGTTGTTTCACAACTCATCAGTGCCGCTAGACTAACACCCCTCCCAAGCCGAGGATCGAACCCAGAACCGTCGTGATGACAGTCGGCAGCCCCACCCCTTGACTACGGAATCGGTGGCCGAAATTAACCTGTCCGAACGATTATTTAAATAAACATCCGTCCGCTACTCGTAGAGGGCTCAAACGTTTGTTTGTAAACAAATCGCGAGCTTCGCATTATTTCAGCTAAATTAAGTAGCGAGTAAGATAATTTACGAGAGTGCTCTACCAAAGAGGGGAGCTTTAAAATATATTTTAGTCATCGACATACAGACCTGTTTCGTTGTTTCACAACTCATCAGTGCCGCTAGACTAACACCCCTCCCAAGCCGAGGATCGAACCCAGAACCGTCGTGATGACAGTCGGCAGCCCCACCCCTTGACTACGGAATCGGTGGCCGAAATTAACCTGTCCGAACGATTATTTAAATAAACATCCGTCCGCTACTCGTAGAGGGCTCAAACGTTTGTTTGTAAACAAATCGCGAGCTTCGCATTATTTCAGCTAAATTAAGTAGCGAGTAAGATAATTTACGAGAGTGCTCTACCAAAAAGGGGAGCTTTAAAATATATTTTAGTCATCGACACAGCTGATGATCCTCGTTTTCTATTTAACAATTTAAGTTGAGGATGCTTGCTATTATTTACTGTTATATAGTTGAAGTCTCTTTTGTAATTGTGAATTTTCTCGTGGTAAGTTATCTTATGCAAGTCCTAAGACTGCAATATGTTGAACTTAGTATCCTTAGACATTTAAACAGCATTTTTTAAAATTTTATCTTCTTCTATAATAATAAAATGATACCATATTTTCCCTCATATTCTGACACTATAGGAACCCAACGAGGAAATTCCTATGCAAAGCTTTCACACTCACCATTCGAAACTCATACTGCAGTGTACAAAAATAAGCACATTTCCTCATCTTTCTATAAAAGTTATATCTTTTCCTATTTTACTCACTCTCTCATCAACATAATCTCACCATGGCAGTAACAAATATTTACCTCTCTTTAATTTTAGTCCTCCTAGAAAAATTCTAAATCACCAGTTCTTTTATTCAAAGTAATACTTACCTGTAAGACACTGGTTTATTATTCCATTTACTAAATGAATTAGTTTTAGACGTATTATGTTGGAATAACATTACACAATACGGAACACCCAGTGTTAGAAACACCTTTGGGTTAGAACCAGTCATTCTTCGATTAAGGGAATACTATTTCCGAACACAGAAAAACGCCTTTCTTAATATCGCTGTCAGACATGTTATCCAAAGCAAAAATGTTCTCTCAACATAAAATACATAAATTTTGGTTTTAACAAGTTTTCCCTGATTGTTCCGGCTATATTTTATAGTAAATCCGCATGCATAAACTTTTTAAAATTACATCACAATCCACATGACCCATATTTATTGCTTCGTTAAAGTGAGTAGGTAAACACACACGTTGTTTACACCTGACGGATGGCCAGTTGTAAGCTACGTATCCGCCACTTGATTGTGCTTCCTAATTCGCTGGCATTTCTTCTTCTTTTTCAATAACACTTTCTTCTTCTTCTTCTTCTTCTTCTTCTTCTTCTTCTTCTTCTTCTTCTTCTTCTTCTTCTTCTTCTTCTTCTTCAGCGTCTTTTTCATCCTCTTATTTCTCACCGTCTTCTTCATCGATTTCTTTTCCACATTATCTTCTGCTTCATTTTTATGTGTCTTCTTCTCCTTCCATTTTTACTTTTTCATTCTTTTTTTTTTTTTTGATCTTTTTCAACGTTTTCTTTGTCTCCGTCTCTGAATTCTTCTTTTTCTTCTCCTTTAAGTTCTCTTACTTCTTCTTTTCTTTTTTCGTTTTCTGATTCTTTTTCCCCCCTTTTGTTTTTTTTCTTCTTTTTCTTCTACTTATTTTTCTCCTTCAGTTTCATACTCTTGACAATAAAGAGGAACATATACCATCTGAGAAGAGAATATGATGCTTTGAATATAGGCACTGTCCATCCACCAGAGTGGGAGGAGGCTTCTGTTTGCAGATGTAGACCTTTTTCTTTTTTACTAATGTCATCACTTATCAAGGCCAAAAGGCCACTCGGGGATAAAGATTAAAAATTTTGTAGTTGCAACTTAATTGGCATATGTGAAGATCAGCTAAGATAAATAGAAGTACTATAATGAAAGGCGGCAATTGAATTTGGGACAGCTGAGATAGAAAATTGGAGTCGAGATTTGTTAGCGTTTGTTGCGGTGTTGCTGGAGAAGAGGGTTAGGGTTAGGGTTGCTGAAGAGGAGTTTCTTTAATTTCATTACAGGAATACAAAAAGCTATTTTTGTATAAAATTGACAGGCGTTTCGAATTAAAGATCATTCGTGAGTTGATGAGACTGGAGCAGTTGTTGAATAGATTGAGAATGTAGAATTAGTGTGTGACATCTAGAGTAAAGTGATTTAACCATGTCATTCCTAGAACAATAGGTGTGTACATGATATAATGTAACAGAGCACGTATGGGCATCTGTGAAAATATCAACAGCAGCTGAAGGATAGTTGGCTTGCGAAAATATTAGCAGCAGCCGTTAAAGTACATATGCAAATTATCAAGTGTGCCCGAGCTTGCGTCACAAGAAAAGGAGAGAAAAATACACCTCATGGTCAAAGAGTGAAGTAAGTTGCGTGCTGCAGAAGGTAGATGTATAAATACAAGGGCAAGAAAGCACTGACTAGCGCCAGCATCAGGTGGTGAGGACAGAGACTTTTAAAAAGCACATGTGTGTGCGAAAAGACTTTGGAAAAATTATGAAATCCGTTGTTTTGGAAGAACCACAAAATATATTATTTGCACTTTAAAAAAATGCCAAGTCGATTTTTTCTTTCTTTTCTTTGTTTGTTCCTGCGACGTTACAATAATCCTGCCTAGACGCTTTGGGTTGAAGAGCACCTCCATAAGCAGAAAACCCATAATGAGAGATTTTCACAAACTATTAAACATAGTGACTACAAATACACTGCTCACTGAATGGATTTCATAAGTATACTCTCTCACTCACAAAACAAGCATGCTAATATACACCGACATCATCATACTGAGACAATAAAGAGGAACATATACTGGCCAAGAAGAGAATGTAATGTTTTGTATGTTAGGACTGTCCATCTGCTGGAGTGAGATGGTAACTTCTCTTTGGAAATGTAGAATCTTGTAATTGCAACTAATTAGCATCGCAATTAACGACCTAAAGAAGACCATAGGATAAGTTGGCTGAAACGTGGTGAAGCAATAACTATGAAGATGAGGATAAGAGTCCACACACACAAAATTGAATACACAAATTATGAAGACCTCACCTCAAAAGATTTCAAAAAATAAAAATAAAATAATATATAATACCATTCGGTAAGGACCCAACAATGGACAGTAGATAAGATCTTAAAAATTGGATTTATAAAACTATAAAATCCAACCTTGATTGCCCTTTGGAGCCCGTGGCACAGTGGATAGAGGCGTTGAGTCTCTACGGTTCTATTGTCTGAAGATAGCGGTTTTAATATACTATTATTGTTGCATTGTAATCTTTGACTCGTACATCTCTTTGTTACATATGAATCTGGTAAAGCAAAGACTGTGTTCATTAGGAAAAAAAGACTGTGACTACTGCCGGATTCATATTTTTATTGAATACATGATCCTCAGTTTTTGGTCCTTTATGAATCACAGTGTTGAAATATCAATCTCATAGCTATAAAATAGATCCTAAGTATAAGGTGAAAGAAGTAGAAAAAGAACCATTCTAATTAAAATAACAACATAATACATAGAAATAGTATAGATAATTACTTATTCATGCTCTAAGAAGCATAAAATTTAAACTATGGTAGCAACTCTACACTCAAATGGTGATTCAGTTAGTCTATTTGGTTAAGTGATACTGTTAGTATGATAAAAAGGGGAGCTAACTCCTTTTCTGTTTCAAGTAGAGTTATTTTTGCTATTTTACTTCTGTTAATGTGAGTTTTCATGTATAGAGACAAGAACGGTATGAAACAGACGCTGGCAGGCATCAACAAAAGGATGATTTTGAACCTGGGTAAATGGAGATAGCGAAATATTACTTCTACCCATGATAGCTATGACACACAAACTCAAGTAATCTCGGACTAAGACTGATAGATGTAAATTGTATCATTCCATATGTTGTCTCTTTGTAATTAAAATGTCTATGTCGAGTCAATTGTGAGTATACTCATTTCTTCTACTACTTTCTGTCATTCATGTTCTACTCACATACATGTACATATTTGTTTTCGAGCATAATCTTCTGCAAGGCATTAATATTTATAATATGACATGTGGAAAATTATTCCACAATTTTATTTTGTCCCTTCTTTCTCTCTTTTCTTCTTCCTTCCCCCTCTCTATATTTCGTTCTTCCGCCTCCTCTTCTACATCACGTGATTTCATTCTGCTTGCTGATTGGCCAAACCTCTATTTTCACACTTAAATCTTAAAACTTTGGCAAAAGAAGCAAACACAGTTTAGTAGAATGGATTAACGCTTTAAACAAGGAGAATGCGACAATTATTCTAAAGAGTAAAAAAAAAAAAAAAAAAAGATACTAATACACATTCTAACAGGGATTTATACGAACTTAACTTTTAATTGCCTTCAGAAAGTGACCCCCCCCTCTCTCTCTATCTCTCTCTCTCTCTCTCCCTTCTCTCTTTCTCTACCCTTTTGAAAATGTTATGCTACAAGGATTTCACTTGTAAGCCACATGGACAACTTTTGGAAGCCAATAGATTACAAACATTTACCAATCAGAATTTTCACTTTAATAAAAATTATGTCTTTCAAGTTGTTTTTCGTATTCTTTTCTCCCTTGGACGTCTCTCTTTATAATTGTTGTTTTTTATATTCTTTTCTCCCTTGAATGTTTCTTTCTCTTTATTAATGTTGTTTTTCATATTCTTTTCTCCCTTGAATGTGTTTTCTTTATAATTGTTGTTTTTCATATTCTTTTCTCCCTTGAATGTTTCTTTCTCTTTATTAATGTTGTTTTTCATATTCTTTTCTCCCTTGAATGTTTCTTTCTCTTTATTAATGTTGTTTTTTATATACTTTTCTCCTTTGAATGTTTTTTCTTTATTAATGTTGTTTTTCATATTCTTTTCTCTCTTGAATGTTTTTTTCTCTTTATTAATGTTGTTTTTCATATTTTTTCTCCCTTGAATGTTTTTTCTCTTTATTAATGTTGCAGGTATCAAGCTAAGAAGGAACGCCTTCCATGTAACATAGCGGATAAAATTCTTTTCAGCCAACACCCCCATTCATAGCGGATACGAAGGGATACCATTTTCTAGTGGGATTTGATTCTGAAGAAAATAGGCCGCTTTGTTCATTCTTCATCCACCCTAGTGGGTCAACTAAATGTAGTATCAGTTTTTTTTAGCCGTAAAAGTGCCAGCTGCATATGTGCAGTGGAGATAAACTCTCCTTTAAATATGTATTTTGTTAGTTCTCTTAGGAATCACAAGATAGTTGGCAAAAAAACCCCCCCAAAAAAACAAACTATGATTGACTTGAGAAAAAGAGGGATAAATAAAAACCAAACCAGCTTATGAGTCAGTTTCTAAAAGCTGTCTAACATGTGCCACAAGTAAAAATGGACATTAAACCGAATATGATAATTATGATGATGATATGATCAATGTCTGTTTGAGCAATATCACTACAAATAAAAAATCTAAGCTCAAAAAGTAGGCATGCTTTCCCAAGACAACTTTTACAATTATAGGTGGAGTATAATAACTACTTTTCTGTTAAGCCTCTACACGTTTTTGTGGATGAATAAGGTGCATCGCTGCGTTGTACAGTATTGGATCCCACTCCTTTCTTGTACACAGCACATGGACATGGATCAGAAACTTTCAACTGTTGTAGTTCTGAGCCACTGACCATCATTTTTGTCTTTGAGAGGTTCACTCTTAGTGTTTGGATTATTTTTCCATATTTTTTCAATTAATCATTGCATTTGCTATGATTACTAGGTGATTTGTTAGCAAGAAATCCCATGGACACATTATATAGAACTCTCTGGAAAGAGCTTCAAGAACAATGATGAAATACTGAGGACTGATCCTGATGGACGCTGACTTTTGCAATGGAAGAAACATCAATTACTACAGAACAAAATTTCCAGCAATCTTGACTCCTTCCTGGAAGATGTATGACTGACTAATAACAGAATCTGAATCCAATAGGATCTGGATATTTTGTATAAGCAAGAATTTCAGGAGGTCAAATCTTACCAAATAAAGAAATTGGAAAAACTCCAAGCTAAGGATATAAGAGTCTAAACTCATAATTCACCAATAAGAGTCATTGTTAACAAAAGTAACTATCTCTGAGGAATCAGTATTGAACAAAAGTATAAACTTTGTTTCAACTATCAAGTGAGTTCTATACCTAGACATGATAGTTCCAATTGAAGAGGAAATTACATGTGTCTGGGGACCGTTTGTGAATTTCATACTCCCATGGAACTTCCTCCTTCAAAGGAAGCCGGTTAAACTCAAATAGGGTTAGTGCCGTTTTACACACACACACACACACACACACACACACACACACACACACACACACACAATTGAAGAGGCAGCCTTGAACAAGATGAAGGTCCAAGTAGATGAGTTAGGATAGAAGGTGAGACAAGCACTGGAGAAATCAAAGCAGTTAAAAATTAATTTCTCAAAGGAAGAAATATTGGCTAAAAAAAAAAAAAAAAAAAACAACAACAAAAACATCGAGATTCATGACTGCTTGTTTTTACGTTTTGCATCTGTGGATTTGTTTTCATGTTTATTATCGTGTGTATTCATTGAATTGTAACATCATCACTATCGTCATGACCATTGAGGAATTATACCGTTTTTTAAAACGCTTCTCTCAAATTAAAAAATAAATAAATAAATAAATAAAAATAAAAGAAATAACAAAAAAAAAAACATGTTGCATGTGATGGATTTGTTTTATCTTGGGTGGAGAGGGCTCCAGAAAGCCATGGTGAAGGAAGCCTCTCCAGGAGAAGCAAATCTCTGATCTAAAAAAACAAAGCGGAAGACCAGAAAAGAAAAGAAAGAAATGGTCTATTGGCGATGGCTGTCCATAGTAACAGGAACAGAAGATATTATGCTAAACGAGACCCACTCCAGCTCTGTTGCTGGAATGTGAGAACACTTATTGACAATGGTAAAAGACTAGAACGGAAGACTGCAATTTTGACAAAGGAATTGCAAAGATACAATATAGACATTGCTGCACTCTCTGAGACACGTTTCGCAGGTGAGGATCAACTGGTTGAGAGCAAGTCAGGCTACACGATCTTCTGGTCTGGTAGAGCTGAAGAGGAGAGGCGTGAGGCTGGTGTTGGTTTTGCAGTTAAGAACTCCTTAATTGACAAGATCGAACAGCCAGTAGCCATAAATGACCGTGCAATGACATTGAGAATCCCCCTTGCTGCTGGTTGTTATACGAATGTTCTTTCTGTCTATGCGCCGACTCTTACTTCGCCTGAAGACGATATTACTTCCTTTTATCATATGCTTGGATCTGTTATCACCGGTTTGCCAAGCGCTGAGAGTTTGGTGGTTCTTGGTAACTTCAATGCACGGGTTGGATCAGACAATGAGACTTGATCTCCATTAGGTCCATATGGCATTGGTAGAGTCAATTCAAATGGTATGCTGCTTCTCCATCTCTGCAGTGAACTAAATCTTGTTATCACCAACACTTTTTCCCACCAGAAATACAAAGAGACCTGGTTCCATCCCCAATCTAAACATGGCCATTTGCTTGATTATATACTGTGTAGACGTGGTGATCTGTGAAATTTTTGCAAAGTGAGAGTAATACGTGGTGCTGACTGTGGTACTGATCATTTAATGGTCAGAGCTAAACTGAGAATTACAGTTCGCAAAAAAAGCCGTTTCAATGGTGTCAAAGTGCCTAAACATATTGATGTTTCCAAATTGAAGGATCCAGTCGTACGAAGTTCCATGAAATCTGCTTTCAACCAGGTGGATTTCTCAGATTGTGACTGGGAGACAGTAAGAGATACAATATACCAAAAAGGTGTTGAAGTTCTTGGATTGAAGGTTCCCAGACATAGAGATTGGTTTGCTGATAATTTCGATCAAATTAAGCCTCAAATTGATAGAAAGCGGAAAGCTTATTTAAAACTTCTCAACTCTTCACTTCTGAACAAGCCAGCGCTCGCTGCCCACTTTTCTTCTGTTCGGAGTGAGGTTCAGTGTTGTGTGCGCCAAATAAAAAAAAAATGGTGGTCTAACCTCTCCAGGGAGATACAGACTGCCTATGATCATAGAGATGTCAAGACATTCTACACTTTGCTTCATCAGGCTTATAGTCTGAAATCCTCTTCAACTACACCACTCCTGGCGAAGGACGGGAAAACCTTGCTGAAAACCTCAGATGAAATTAAGCATCGATGGCATGAACACTTTCATGATCTTTTTCATAACCCATCCAATGTTGATGTTGCTGCAATAGAAAGTATCCCTCAATGTTCCTTTTGTCTGGAACTTGATGTTGAACCGACTCTTGTGGAAACAGTTGACTGCATAAAACAGATAAACTCGAACAAAGCCCCTGGGCTGGATGGCATCCCTGTTGAGCTGCTGATACATGGTGGTGTCAATGTACATTGTGTGGTCCACTCTTTGATACTGTTAGTATGGCAGGGTGACCCGGTTGCCCAAGATTGGGTAGATGCCATCTTGGTTATTTTGTACAAAGGAAAAGGTACAAGATCTGATTGTGGAAATTATCGAGGTATCTCGCTGCTGAGTGCGGTTGGAAAGGTATTTGTACGGCTCTTGCTAAACCGATTGGAAAAGTATGTATGTCCTAATATTCTTCTGGAATCCCAGTCTGGTTTTAGAGGTGGGCAAGGAACTGTGAATATGGTGTTTTCTGCTGGAAAAATGTATTGAACAGCGTATGCCTCTTTGCCAGGTGTTTGTGGACTTAACCAAGGCGTTTGACACGGTCAACCGTGAGGCTCTCTGAAAAGTGCTGGAAAAATTTGGCTTTTACATTGATAATGGTGTGAAGCAGAGTGATATAGCTGCACCAACATTGTTTTCGCTCTATTTGACTGCTGTGCTCTGGTATGGTTTCCACGATTGTAATATGGGTGTTTATATTAGATTCCGAACGACTGGAAAGGTGTTCAACCTCAGAAGATTCCAAGCCAAAACACTTGTTAGTGATGGACTTGTTAGGGAACTGTTGTATGCTGATGATGCTGACCTGGTAACACACTCCCCAGTAGATATGCAACTAGTGATGGATCTCTTTACAAATGCTTGTACCTGCTTCGGACAGACAGTTAGCATTAAGAAAACTAAAGTCATGTACACTCCCGCTCCCGATGATCTGTATGTGGAACCTGATATCTTCGTCTGTGGAAAGCGCCTTGAAGTCGTAAAAAATTTTGTCTACCTTGGGAGTGCCTTATCAAATGATGGCACTCTTAATGCGGAAATAAGACAGAGAATCAGCAAGGCATCTAATGCTTTTGGAAGGTTACAAGATAGAGTCTGGTCTGACAGTGATCTGACTCTGACAACTAAAATTTCAGTATATCAAGCATGTATAGTACCATCCCTACTCTACGCATCTGAAACTTGGACCTTGTACCGGTCACATATAGAATTGCTCGAAAGGTTCCATCAGCACTGCCTTAGACACATTCTTGGTTTAAAGTGGTATAGCTTTGTCCCTGATACATATGTCTTAAAAAAGGCCAAAACAACCAGTATTGCTACCATTGTTATTAACCAGTTACGTTGGGCGGGTCATCTCATCCGGTTTGAAGATTATCGTCTCCCAAAACAATTGTTCTATGGTGAGCTCTTTATTGGAAAAAGACCCCAGCACAAGCCCAAAAAACGTTTTCGTGATAGCATCAAGTAGAGTCTGGTGAGCATTCATATTCCTGTTGACAGTTGAGAGTCCCTAGCGTATGATCGCAAGCAGTGGAGGACACTGATATACAGGGGTGCAGAACACTATGAAGCAGCCAAAATAGACCGAGCGAAGCTTAAGAGAGCATGTAGGAAATGCCAAACCTTGCCGCCCAACCATGGAGATCTCTGGATCTGTAAAGTGTGTGATCGGGCTCTGTTGTCTAAGGCAGGTTTTGTTAATCACATGAAAGCCCACGATAATACAGGTTCCACTGCTGTTAGTCTCATACAAATCAGTGAGCGTTTTCAGTGTCATGTCTGCTTGAGGGTGTGCAAGTCGCTGGCATGGCTTAAAAGTCATATTCGGGCACATGGACTTTTAGTGACTGAGGGAGTGGCTCTCGTCTGACAAGACGTTGCAATCATCATATCATAATCATCATCATAATACTACCATCAGACAAAAGCAGTGTTAGAGCATTAATGGACAGACGGAAATGTTGCAAAATATTGTCAGATCTAATCAGATCTGGTGGCTATGGTAAAAATCTAAAGATTGCAGATCATCATTACAACCAAGGACCTCATATCAAAAGCAAAATCTATCTATAAAATATCATAGCAAAATACAGACAGAGTTCAGCATTATGACAAGTTTCCACACCTTTATGGTCTTTCTAAAATTTGCAAAGATGTTATTTCGTTAATGCTCATTACCAATAGCCAAGGTTCAGCATCATATCAGTTGAGTCGTTTCCTCATAGGGAAGTCCCCATTGTATGAAGAACCCTGCCCACTTTGTGGAAAAAATCAATAATTCTCCCATTCCAACCAGATAGTGCTGTTCATGCATGTACTCACTGATGAGACTGCGGTATGAAATAAGTTAACTTCAGATCCTCCACTGGGAGAATGCATTTGTATTCAAATAGAAAATCTGATGGAGATGTCACCCTTTTGTGTTGAAAAAACCTTCATGGTGGAATGTGAGCAAGAAGGTTTGGCTAAGGAATCACAATTGTTCTCAGTGCTAGCCAATGTATACATGGGATACTTTGAAGAAATGGTAATGGGATTCACATCACTAAAGCCATCAATACGTCTGTGATATGTCAATAAAGTGATCATACTCTGGTCACATCAAGAGGATGTTCAAGCATTGCTGGACTATGTAAACTTCACCATTTATCTATACAGAACACCATGGGGGAAAAAAACAGAAGGTTTCATGCTAAGACAATTACTTTCACCATAATTGAAGTAATAAATCTGAACTTGATTAAGCGTTTTTGTTTTAGATGTTGTTAGTGTTGAGACATTATGTTGAACAAAGATGGCATCGTAGTTCAGATCAGATCCTGAGTGTAACTGGCAGTAACCAAGATGGCGCCCAAGAATCAAATGCGGTCCGTGATGTAGTTAACAGCGAACTGATTGAATCCAAAATTCGACAATTCTTATAGTAACTTTGAAAGGTTTTCCTTGGTTGGTTAGTACAGCCGGTGATTATAAAATCGATTGGCGAATTCATTGGTCTCATACCCCCCCCCCCGCCACTAGGAGTCAAAAACAGTTTACCCACCCCTTTTTTGATACAATGGAAAAATCCTTTCGGATTCAATTTTGGTTTGACTTGAGAAAAGGAAAGAAAAATAAAATAAATCAATAAATAAAAATAAAATAAACAAATAAATGAACAAATAAAAATCATAGGCCCACAGTATTAATGCTGGAGTCCCTCAGGGGTTCATCCTGGGCCCAACTCTCTTCCTGATCTACATCAATGATCTCCCAAAACACATACTTAAATCATTTGTTGACATCTATGCTGATGACACGACCATCTACGGCAACACATCAAAGGCTGTAAATGACAAGGTTCTCTCTGATTCTCTCTCCTCTGATCTCGAGCGCATGGTACAGTGGGGGAAGACGTGGCTGGTTACCTTTAATGCATCTAAAACCAAACTCCTATCTTTACATCATTAATGCTCTGATCCCCATCTAGCATCAATTGAAATGGATGGCTCTCGTCTAGGAGAAGCCCCATGTTTTGACAAGCTCCTGGGTTTGACCTTTACTCCTGATCTGAAATGGAACACGTAGAGCAAGTCTGTTGCCAAGGTCGCTGGAAAGATGGTGGGATCCTTCTACCGCTCCAGAAGAGATCCCACTACTGATGCAATTCTCTATCTATATAAAAGCCAACTATGTCCAAGGATGGAATACTGCTGCCATATCTGAGCAGGAGCTGCTGAAAACAGCCTATGCTGCCTTGATAGAGTACAAAATAGACTTTGTGGCTTAGTGGGGGATCCCCTTTTCTCTTCCATGCAACCTCTCTCCCACAGAAGAGACGTTGCGAGCCTATCTTTGTTTTATCGTTATTTCCATGGCAGGTGTTTGTCTGAGCTCCAATCTCTGGTCCCCCATCGCCAATCTTTCACGATAAACACCTGTCTAGCTGAAACCACTGTCAAAAATTTTCCCCACTCTTTATCTGTGCCTAAATCAAAACGCGGATTCCATGAACAAAGCTTCTTTCTTAGAACTGCACGCCTGTGGAACTCTGTTCCGTCTGCCTGTTTCCCACCTGACTACAACCTCGATGTCTTCAAGTCCAACGTAAACAAATTCCTGATGAACCGCCCCCCTTAAGTAGACACTTTAAATCTCAACACTGACGTACTGTACATGCAATAGCCCTTATCCCTGAGTGGCTTCCGGGCCTTGATAACTTGTGACCACCTTGTAAACAAAAAAAAAGAAAAAAAGAAAAGGTGTACATAGATATAGTGAAGTAGTAAAATACTTGTCCTAGGTTAAATTAATTTCTAAAACAGAACAGTTTTGTACCAGTTTTGTTTCCTTACAAAGATTAAAACAAAAATATAATAATATTAAACCTTATGTCTAGAATCCTTATTCAAAGTTTGATCAAAATCTATTACATGTTTTTTATTCCTAGATTTAATTAGTGCCTAATAAATATGGATCAAATTGAACACAAATATGATACATTTAAATTTTCAAATGGATAGTTGTACTCGTATTATAAATCCTTTAAAATACTCCAAAGAAGCTGAAAGTTGGAAAATATTTATTAATTAATATCTAATACCTATTTTTTAAAAATTTCCCAAAACCGGAGGTATCTAAATTTTTATGAATGTTTTTCACACCTTTTGTATCCCCTTCGCATAATACTAAATGAAATGGCTGTCACATTGCTGGGGATGGAAGTGGGGACGAGCTCCTTTTCTCTTATAAAATACTCCCTAGGCATGCTCAAATTTATAGCCTCTGACAATCTAGTCCTACTTCTGGCCTTCTCGTGTAGCTTGTCACTACTGACAGAAGGGGGTGTATTAGACAAGTCACTAGCGCCATAAAACCAGTAGCTTCAGGCAGATGGTCCTCGTTAGTTGGCAAGACAGATCATCTGGGAGATGATTACTCTGATTTCAAACCACCACTGTCTCATGCATATATACAATATATATATATATATATATATATATATATATTGTATTTGTGTACACGGATGAGTGTATGAAGACTCATATACATGTGCTGGTATGTAGAAATTCCCTGGTTGGTTTTCAGGGGCACATTTATACCACCAGGAGTGATGGGCCCTGGAGTCACTGTTCTGACATCCATCTAGGAGACGGAACCTCTGAACTAAAACCTGTGATTCACACATTTACCAATCATCTTGCTTGTGCAGCTTGTCATTGGGTCATATTTGCGGGCATTTAGTGAGTGGTATTGGTGTCGTACAAGCTTCTGGCACTTAAATCCATTGAAGTACAGATATGCTAATAGTTCTAGATCATTCTTATCTAACCACTTTTTTCAAAGTTATATGGTAAGGAAGGCATTGAAACATGTGCAGACTTAATCAGTTAATAGTCATAACTTCACACATAGGCGGCAAGAATCTTTTCTTAACGTCTGTTATGATGTTCTGATTTATTTCGATAGGGGCACTTTCCAGCAGAGATTTTTATGACTCAGTAGCCCTATTTAGGGACAGCACTGCTCACCCATTGTATGGGAGGGTGTTAGAAAAGGTTCACTAAAAATTGCCTATCGGAACCAAGCTGGTTAGCTTACTGCGGCTAACGACGATTCACTACAGCAGGAACAACAGAAACAAGAAATTTACAGGAAGTAAGATGAAGCTGAACATAAGTTGTTGGAACCTCAGAACCCTTCTTGATCTGGAAAAAAATGCACATCCAGAGTGACGAACGGCACTGGTTATGAATGAGCTACAAAGATTAAACATTGATATTAGCAGCTTTGTCTGAAACATGTCTATCAGGCGAGGACCAAATTACTCAAACGAAGTCGGGTTACACACTTTTCTGGTAAGGTAAACCACAGGGCATAAAGCGGGATAATGGCGTTGGCTTTGTGATCAGATCCACTCTCATTGAGAAGACTGAACATCCAACTGGAAACACTGATTATCATGAAGCTCAGAGTCCCTCTGGCATGTGGTCGATGCTTGTCTTTTCTGTTGGTGTATGCACCAACTATGGCATCCACAGAAGAAAGCATCATGTTCTTTTATGAGACTCTTCAAAATACCATTACAGCTGTACCAATTGAAGAGAAGCTGATTGTCCTCAGTGATTTCCATGCACGTGTTGGTTGGGAACATATATGGGATGCACTTGGCTGTTATGGCATCAGCAATCTTAACAGTCATGGTTTACTTCTACTGCAGGTTTGTTCAGAATTTAATCTTGTTGTGTCTAATACATTTTTTCGTCAAAAACGCAAGCTTAAAGTCACATGGACCCCCCCCCCCCGATCAAAGCATGGGCATATGATCGACTTTATACTCACATGTAAAAGTAACATGAGAGACTGATCACAATTTGGTATGTGGAAAATTTAAGCTCTGCATTTGTAGAAAGATTCAAATGGCAGGGGTTAGGGTTCCAAAACGTATTGATGTCTCCAAACTAAGAGATCCTGCAATTTGCATGGGTTTGAAGAAAAAACTAAGCACAGCTGAGTTTGATAACACCTGGAAAACTTTTAAAGATCAGATATATACTTCTGGAGTGGAGATACTTGGTCTGAAGAAGTCTGTACACAAAGACTGGTTTGATGACAATGATCAAAAGATAAAGACTCTCTTGGAGAATAAAAAAGGTCCTCCATGAAACACTTTTGAATAATAATCTCAAAAACAAAACAGTCATCGAAAGAAAATACAAGAAGCATAAGGCGGTTCTACACGGAGAGCTCAGGAGAATGAAGAATGTGTGGTGGTCCAATATATCTCCAGAGGTTCAATCTTCTTAGGACCAGAAAGACACCAAAGATCTACATAGTCATCTTAAGCAGGTTTTTGGCCCAAAGCCTATTCCTTTTGTACTTTTACTGTCCAAGGATGGGTCAACTCTCATGAAAGATCCAGATAAAATCAGAGATCGATGGATGGAGCACTTTACTGATTTGTTTTGCAACCAATCAACTGTTGATGAAAATGTCATTGGCGACCTGCCTCAGCTTAACATTCTTCATCACATGGATAAGTTACCCTCACTCCATGAGGTTAACTCTGCTATGAAGAAGATAAAGGCTGGGAAAGCATCAGTCTGCATTCCTATTGAGCTGCTTTACACACACTGATCAAAAAGTCTTGGCTGGGTTCACCAGTACCACAAGATTGGCTAAATGGACTATTAATCTCTCTACAAGGAGAAAGGAACAAAATCTGACTGCGATCACCACTGTGAGATAACGATTCTTGAATCGGCAGGGAAGGTGCTGCCAAGAGTCTTGTTGGATAAGGTCATCGAAAACATCTCTTTTAATAATTCCTGAGATGCAATACAGTTTCATTGAGGGTAGAGGCACTGGATATGATATTTACTGCAAGGCAGCTGCAGGAAAAGTGTATTGAACAACAGACGCCACTTTATCAAGTATCTGTGGACCTCACAAAGGCGTTCAATACCATAAACAGACAGGCCTTGTAGGTAATTCTTGGGAAGACTGGATGTCCTCGTAGCTTTGTTAGAATATTTCAAGACCTCCACAGAAATATGAAGGCTCGTGTTGCGTTCAACTGGCAATTATCTGGGGAGTTTGCATTGATATTCCATCTCCAACTATTCTCAATTTACTTTGCAGTGCTTCTTGCATACGCATTTAAGGATTGCAATATAGGTATCTTTCTCCACTTTAGGACTATTGGCAAAGTATTTATAATCTAAGAAGATTTAATGCCAAGTCACAAACATTTGGAGGTCTAGTTAGGGAACTACTCTATGCTGATGGTGCTGATTTTGTGTTTCATTCCGAGAGCGATATGCAAAATATGGTGAATTGTTTTTCAGCAGTATGTGACACCTTTGGCTTAACTATTAGCATTAAGAAGATGAAAGTAATGTTCACCCCTGCATCTGGGGCTCCATACATCGAACCAAATATCTATGTGGGGGAAAGTAAGCTGGATGTTATGGACACATTTGTGTACTCAGGTTGCACAGTCTCCAGAGATGGCTCTCTGGATGCAGAGATACGTCTTCACATCTAGAAGGCCAGCACAGCATTTGGAACACTAGAAAAGCGGCTTTGGTGTGATCGTGGCATCTCTGCCAAAACCAAGAACAGTGTTTACTCGACCTGTGTACTTTCTGTTTTACTTTAGTCATCTGAATTTTGGACAACACAACGTCGGCACTCAACTCAAGAGATTCCATCAGAAACGCCTCATGCAAATTCTAAATGCAAAATAGCAGTCACTGACACCTGACATGGATATTCTCGGGAAGGCTGAGTGTTTGAGCATTGAAGCAATGTTGATGAGGAACCGGTTATGCTAGATAGGTCATTTTGTTTGAGTGGAGGATGTGAAGCTGGCTAAGCAGCTGTTTTACGGTGAGCTGAAGACTGGGAAATGTCCTCAACATCAATCAAAGAAGCGCTTCAAGGATTGCATAAAAGACGATCTAAAAACTTTCAAGATTCCTGTTCAGAACTAAGAGACCCTAGCAAAATGCCGGCCAGAATGGAGGAGGCTAGTTAGAGGAGGATCTGAAATTTTTTGCTCAGGAAAGAATCGATCATGCTGAACTCAAGAGAAACCTTCAGAAAGTCAATGTGTCAGTTTTTCCTATTGAATTGAACAATTGGAAATGTGAGGCTTTTAATCGAGCGCTCCTCTTAAAAGTGGTTTACATTAATCACAAAAAAAAAAACGCATGCCATGGGCAGAGTGAGCAAAAAAAAAAAAAACGGAGCCAAAAGTGGAACAAGTTTCAACACATAACTTTGTCTGCCCTATGTGTGGCAGACTGTGCAAGTCAAATGTTGGCCTGAAAAGTCATCTTCGGGTCCATTGACGGGGTTTGGGTGTGGCGGACAAGTAACCTGAAAACTATAATGAGGTTGCTGGGGAGCATTGGGATGGCTAACGTTTGTAAAGATGAAACAATTGCCAAATAAAACTAAATGTAGCCCACATTTCGACCATCTAAAAACTGTTTCATACTTCATAATGATCGATTAATTTGTTTAGGAGTGAATCCTATACATACAAACATATTCATTTATCTAACTTTATATAACTACAGATATAAATGTTAATTTTTAATTTGAACTTAACAACCTGAAGCCATCCATAGAATCAAAATTGTGAACTCTTGATCTAGATGAATTCTGAAATGCTATTTCAAGTTATTTCTTAACGGATATCTTTGAGTATTGCCTTTGCAGGGACATATAAACAAAATTGTGAAAAAAAAAAGGTGTGATTGTCAAGAATAGCTAACAAAGCAAATTGAACAAAATACTGATAGAGACACATCCAATAAATGTCACCAATCTTTATTTTTAGGATATTATCAAGGCTCGATAAGACCACCATTTTGTTTTTCGTTTGAATAAGACCACCATTTTGTTTTCGTTCCAACTCGATTATCTTAAGATATATATTTTAAGATAAACGAGTTAGAACGAAAACGAAATGGTGGTCTTATTAAAGATGATGGTATTATTTCAAGAATGCTTTAAAATAAGTAAAATATATATATATATAAAAAAAAACTATCTAAGTAGGTGAGTAACAGCTTGACTTTGGTAACATTTATTTGATTTATTTGTTGTGTATTTATTTTTTCGCCCGTTTTTTTTTTTTTGTTTTGCTTTGTTAGCAATTCTGGAAAATCACGAAAAAATGTCAAATGTATTATTGCAGAATTCTGGAAATAATTCCTAAATCCGAATCTGGTGACTTCTGAAATTCAATGGAAACTTCCTTGTTTAAACTCGGCTAACACAGAAAACAGGTGTTATTAACAGATGCTTACTTAGAGAATGTATGCACTACAAATTGAAGAGAGAGAGAGAGAGAGAGAGAGAGAGAGAGAGAGAGAGAGAGAGAGAGATGACTTGAATCAGTCATTATATATACACTGGACATGCTCAAAGAAAAGCTATATAGTTAACAGATCATGTTTATGAATTTTTGAGATGAGGATTGATTATTCATATTCTTTGGATTCTTCAGACTACTGTTCTCATCTTGATTGTTATTATTTTCACAATATTTTGGTCAATATAATCTCCGACCATCTTCAGGTGTATCTTGTCGAACTCAGTAATCTTTTTGCCAAATTCAGGAATCTTTCTGTTAAACTCTGAAATATTTCTGTCAAACTTGTGAATCTGCATAGAATTTCAAATGGAACCTTTTATTTAATCTGCTCATGGTGGATAAATTATTTGGTAAAATTCAGTTGTAAGTTACACTGGAGGTTGAAGGGTCAATCTTCAGTGAGGACAAAACTCAAAATACAATTGCAAATTACTTAGGACTTCTACCCAGTCATGGCTGCTAGAACAAAAGCATGCTACCTCCATGGATATGCACAGACTGTCCAATGAAGTCGTTGATCTATGAAAGGACTCCATTTGAAATTCTGTGCAGATTCCAGAGTTCAACAAGCTACACCTGAAGAAGGTCTGAGGTTATATCTACTGAAACGTTGTAAAAATAACCGTCAAGATCAGAACAGTAGTCTGAAGAATGTAAATAATACAAAGTAAGCTACTGTTCACATTACAACACTCAGTGAGTGCAGATCTCCACCACCACTACATTATCAGATCCAAATGTACTATTTTGTAGGTCCTATCGCTGATACATACAATATATCTCTATCTTGATAAAGTTAAGTATACTTATGTTTACATAGTTGTATGTACAGGATTCACTGTTAAATTAATTAACTTATCATTAATTGTAGAAACACAGCTGCAAGGCGTATGGCATTCAAAGGTGCACTATATTTAGTTTTAATTTTATGTTAAGTGGGTAAAAAAAAGTCTTTGTGAAAATTCAGATAATTTTTGTGAAATGTTAAAAATATGTATTAAACATCAAATTTCCCAAATTTCGATTTCTTTGGCGCCTATAAAAATTGTGGACACAGTGTCCCATTTGAAAATCTAAACATATCAGATTTGCATGTTCCATAGTCATGAGACACCAGTGAAACAAGTTTCCCTAAATTTCAATTTCTTTTTAAGACCCCTTAAACTTAAGCCTAAAATTTTAGGCATTTTCTAAAATCAAAATCAATAATAAAATTTAGATCAAAATTGAAATAAGGATTCTAGACATAAGGTTAGTAGCATTATTTTTGGATAACAAACAATTGATAGTAAACAAAAAATTTTATATGAATCTTTTTTATTTTTATGATTTTTTTTTTAAAAAAGCAATGATAGTGAATAAATGTTTTCTTAAATGACATTCGTCGCTGCGATTTCATTGACTTAGCGTTTCGGCACCTTTCAGTGTTGTACATAAGCTGCTGGGGAAATTATGACAGCATGGTCCTTATTCTGCATAAGTATCAATAAGTCTCTTGTTTTCAGTCAATCTTGGGTGGAACTAGTCCAGTTGGAAAATGTAAATAAGTGGCTTTAAATTCAGATAGTTATCCCTCAGTCTTGAAGGATCACACAGGAGGTACATACAAGAACAAGCGGTTACTGAAGAATGAATGCAATTTGTGAACTTAAGTATGATTTTTTAATAATGACGGCAGCTTGGTAATCTGCATGTCTGACACAAGGTTGAAATGCAAAAATACATTCAACCTCTGATTCTACAATGATGAATGCATATTCTAAAATCTTGGAATTTATAAGTCACTTTCTGCAGAGCACCAGACAATCTTTTTAAATTCTGCAAATTTTACTGACACAAGCTCAATAAGTCTTATCTATTGACCTGTTTTTGATCTCAATGCCTGAGGCTAGTTTGATGAATGCCCTACTGTCTGCTTGGGAAATCTGATCACCTTGTGGTAATAATTGATATAACTCTAAAGTTGTGTTCCCAAGCTAATCAGCCATTATTTACAATGACAAGATATTTCAAACAGGCTGATTGGAAATCCATCAGGAATCACATCAGAAACGTCTGTGGAGTGAAACTTTTTTCTCTACCTGTGGATCAGTGTGCAAATTAGTTAAGCAAACAGGATAAAGTAGTTATTGAAGCACATGTCCCCACGTTTCTTCTTTGAGCGCATTGCAGCAAGGACACTTGGGTTAATTCTGTATTCTGGAATTGTGTTGTATAATGTTAAGGGACAACACGTTCCAAGCCAATCACCAGATTAAAGATAACTTAGAATTATAGAGATAACTTGTATCTGGCATCCAATTTGATTTGCCCCTCAGATTACGATGGCCTTTGACTGAATGATTCAGGATGAGGTTGGATATTGATCATCGGATTCCATACAGATATCTGTTAAAGTTTGACTCAAGAAAACCAGTCTTTCATCATGTTGATTACACACCAAGTTGAGTATCCTCAAGCCTCCCAGTCACATGGATGTTGAATAAAAACCTGTCTGCGAATCCAGTGTCTCTTATTGTTCTAGAGAACTGAGAACAGAAGGCACCAAAAGACCTTTTGGCATTTTGCAGGCAATTGGTAAAAGAGAGAGGAAAGACATAAGTGGTGCATACCTCAACTGTCTCCTTTAAGTAAATTTCCTTTGAAATTAAATGTTAACCAATGACTGTACCTCTGACCTTTCGAGCGCAAGGTCCAGTCTGAATCACATTCTGAGGAATCAAACTGGCTCATCTGTCCAATAGAAAGTAGTTGGAAGGGTGGTGCCACCACTCCAGGCACTCAACCTCAGGTCGAGTGACTTGCTGCAGTTGATTTATACTCTTGTTATCATTTTTTAATATGTGACCATCTTTGTCACCCTCTCACTCTCAGCAGAAGCATGACACAAATACAATGTCATCAGTAAATGTGGAAACCCTCGCTTGCATCCCACCAAGCAATTTTGTTTAGAACCGAACTTGCCTCTCTACCTTTTAGCTTGTGAAGTAGCAAGGACGTAGAGCAAGTGTGACAGTCGACAACGCTGATGCAGCAATTGGGAGATAATAAAATGCTGCACCACTGCGGTTGCCGCGCGATACAGAATGGAGATCCACTTGCAACTCAGTGGTCTCTAAAACAGATTTCCATGAGTATCGAAATTCGAAAATGATACTGAAGTCTTTAAATTGGCAGATAGAAAATAATTTGTAGCTAAAGTTAAAATTATATGTTAAAGTCGATTATTATGGTTGAATATTAGATAAACAGTATTTCGAAGAAGCCACCAATAACCTGATAATGTCTAAAAAAATATTAAACTTACCAGCCTTGTATCATATTTGCTTTTGTGTGGAGGTGATAAGAATGCGTATAGTACATAATTAACAATGTTTCGGTCTCTCTTAGCTTTTTTTGTTTTTAACTACTTTTTAAAAGATGTGCATATCTTTCTGCTGTGTCTGTGTGTGCGCTGAACATATTTGTACATTTTACAAATTTGCTCGCATTCTCTCTAATTTTTTTTTATCAAAATTTTTAAAACTTTACTCGTCTTTCTCTCTAATTACGAATGCAAGTGATTATTTGTTGTAGATTCATTCCTATCTCAGTCGACTAAATTATTTAATTATGTAAATTGAGTTTCAGCATTACTCCTGAATCACATATTTTTATTTAAATAATATTTTAATAATAATTAAAACAAAAACAAAACCATTAAGAAATTTCATCGTACACATAAAATTCCGAAATGAAAACGAGACCCCCAAAACACAGTCGCCATCTTTATAAAAAAGAGTCCAGAAATAGGCTATCTAAGGAAGAACAATCAATGGCGGAGCTAGAGTAAAACGTCACCCGAGGCGGTCAAATGTCACCCCCCCTGACCCCCACTTCATCCTATTCTAAATGGTTATCTATCGTTAAATTTTCATACATGCTCTACTTACTTCCTAACCGATACGTTAGTGTTTACACGTATAATCAAAGACAAAATCATATACGAAAAACGATCAGTTCAAATCCAAAGATTTTTAAAATGCGACTATTCATAATATTAAACTTATTTACTAGTATGAAAACCGGGTATAAAAACTTTTTACAATTTTTTAAACGTATATTATGACGAGTCACTTAGTAAATGGATAAATAAATAAATTGATTAATTGTTGTTATGATGAAGAAAAGGGGGCGTTAGAAACGCAATTGAATAGAAACGCCGAAAAAGAAAAAATCAGTTAGTGAGTAAAATCGCAAAAGATGATTTGAAAACCCAAAAAGACACGTAACAGCCTCATCAACTCATGAAACGAAGCGAATAAAATAAATTAGAATATAAGAGGATCAAGTGATGATAATAATAAATGAATGGGTAGAAAAACAAAATTATGAAAAAAAGAAACCGTGAATTTTTGTTTTATACTTAAATCTACACTAGAAAGAAAAAAAAACAAAAAAAAAACGATACTTATGCAGTTTGGGTACCTCAATTTTTCCGCACATGCATGAGCGTTTCCGAGTAGATTATTGGGATTTTCCCAACTATAGACGGTAACAAAAATAATGTGACGTCGACAAGAAGGAATAAACACTACACAAGTGAAGTTGTTATAAGAAAACTTGTATTAATAGGGAAGAGAAGGAAGAAAGAATGTTTCTTTGCAAAAGCCGTTGCTTTGCAGAACTTATCTATTGTTCATCTTTTTAACGTTATTTGTTTCCTGTGGAGTTTGGCCGGGTTGAGGTAAAAAAAAAAAGGGGGGGGCCTTGAATTCCTTGGTGCTGCGATTACTGTTGAAACTTCTCCCACGTGTCCGGTATGAATGGCGGAGAAGACTGAACACGTGTTCTCTTCTCGGCTTCATTCGAAATAACCGCTCTCGAGGGGTTGGGAGGAATCTAAAAAGGGAGGTCTGTGATTGGTTGATTTTCATCCAATCACAGGGCATCCCGTTAGTGACTCCTTAATAATTCCAATAAGATATCGAGAAGAACCGGAATATGCTTAGCCAATCGAATTCAAGTTAACAAACGCTAAAAAATTTAATGAACTTTTTTCAGTTTTTTTTTTTTTTTTTTTTTTTTTTTTGTAAAAGTTCACACTTTAATAAAGTTGTGTTTTGCCAAAATTTCCAACTAATTAAGATAATGGATCTATAAACTTTGTTGACCCTACCACACACGTGACAACGAACCACGTCGAGAGAATGTGGAAGGAAGCAAAGTAAAGAAACAAAATCGAATGTGAGACCAACAGGGAACTATTAGAATGCTACGTGACAGAGTTCATGTG
The DNA here is from genome assembly GCF_053919585.1 of Euprymna scolopes. Classification (NCBI taxonomy): domain Eukaryota; kingdom Metazoa; phylum Mollusca; class Cephalopoda; order Sepiida; family Sepiolidae; genus Euprymna; species Euprymna scolopes. Next base: position 34,617,540 of record NC_136483.1, on the reverse strand, counting down.
GAGACAGAAATTCCAATATACTTTTGTCTGAATAATGAACCAGGTAGCTCAATATTATCCTCAGTTTCCTTCCACTTTCTCTACGCCCTCTTCTCTACCTTCGCGGTATCGTCTGCTCTTGCAGCAAAAGAAAATTTGCCAAACCACTCTACCCTCTACATTAAAAAAAAATTTTTTTTTAATTAAATGGTTTCATAAAAAGACATCTACAAAAAAATGTTTTTTTTTTATATCTTATTTAAATTCTTTTACTTCGTTTTCTTGTTAAATAAAATTTTAACATTACCAGTGGTGTTTTAATTATTTTCTCCTTAAGATATCTTAGCAACTATTTTGCGTTATGTGGGTTTTTGGTCATCATTGCGTTTCTGCATTAGCATATCCCGATTCTTCCCGATGTCTGCTCGAAAACGCTCGTAAAAGTTCGGAAAAATCGCGGTAACAAACTGCATGATTACCAAAAAACTTTTATATTATTTTTACAGTTTTGTTTGATCATATCAAATTTGAAACAGATATGTGTAAAAGAAAAATAAATTTTCGTTTCTTCCATTTTTCATTCTGGTTTGTAGTTGTATTTATAAAAAAAAAAAAAATAGAAATAGAATGGATAAAACAAATCCCAATAAATATTTTTTATTAAATATCGTACCATTACATAAAACGTTACATTCCATCGTACTTTGATCTTTAAAAGCAAATATTCACGTGTATAACATTTAAATGCAAAACACGGCAATTCACAAAAGAATGTGCCTTCGATATTATAGTCCTAGAATGAATTTTTTCCTGTTATCTTTGTGGCAAACTGGTCAATCAAAATCTATTTGTCTTGTAAGTTCGTTTTCAATGGACAGAACAGCCAGATCCGACAGTCTTGACTGGCTCATTGTTGACCGGAGCTAATGCTTTATAAGTCTCATTTTGGAGAAACTTCTTTCCAACGATGCATCAGGAACATATTATCAGAAGGAATTTTAGAGTCAGCGTAAGATATGGCAATGACTCAACAAAGTCCCACTTGATGATAAACTGTAGGAATTGCAGTACAGTCCAGTGCTTGGCTTTCTCCAATTTTTTTTTTTTTTTTTGGGGGGGGGGGGGCTGCTTGTAGATATCGCCTTAAACGTGCAAAGGTCTTCTTTAGTTAGTTCATCATACACAGCTGTAAGCTTTGCAACAGACAACTTTATTTCTTCCTCGCCGGCATAAATATGATCTGGCTGCATGGCAGAAAAAGTCAACAAAATGTCATTCACTGTCTGTACTCTGGTATTCAACTCGAAATGGAAACAGTCCAGACACTAACATTGCTTTCTTAGTCTCCTGCTGCAATAACAATTCAGCATCTCTTGTCTCCTCTCCTGGAATTCTGATTCTGTAGAGATATCAAGTTCTTCACATTTTGCAAGTGCTTACTGGACGGTTTTGTCAATAACATTCATATGTTGCTCTTCCAAAAAGACCCTGAGATCCCTTAGTTTGGTAGCAACCATGTCCAGGATAATATCTTCTGAGCTACGTTTACTTCTGTAAAACGTCACTCCAGAATAACAAGAAAGCAATGAAAGTAAAGTTGCATATAGCTGGCAACAGATTATGTGCAGCGTCTTTTGTCTCATCACTTCCTTCAACATCACAATAGCTTTCACAAACTGTTTAAACCTCTGTATCACCGACTTATGTGCATGAGCATATACACTCCAGCGAGTTATGGATAATCTCTTCACTGTAAGACCTGTGTACTTTACTAACAAATTCCAGCAATGGGTCGACAGAGCGAAAATGTGCACAACGCCCCAAGACTTTCAAAAATTGTTACACGAGAAGGATTGTTAGCAAACAAATGTCCCCCCCACTAGGTTCCAAGAATGATTACATGTAATCTTCCAGAATATAAAACAAAGCAATTTTAATGTCTTTTTTTTTTTTTTTTGTTAAAAATAAAAGAAGTGTGAAAAAATGCTAGGCTGCATAGTCGACTCGCTAATTTCGTTTCGCTAAAATTTGCGTTCTGTTCCATTTTTACATCCATTTGCGACCGCAATATTGCATACATCCTTTGTTAACATTGCCTGTATATATACATACATATACGTATATAATACATATATACATACATAATACATATATACATACATATACGTACGTAATACATATATAATACATATACGTACATGATACATATATACATACATATACTTACATAATACATGTATACATACATATACGTACATAATACATGTATGCATACATATACGTACATAATACATGTATACATACATATACTTACATAATACATGTATGCATACATATACCTACATAATACATGTATGCATACATATACCTACATAATACATGTATGCATACATATACTTACATAATACATGTATACATACGTATACGTACATAATACATGTATACATACGTATACGTACATAATACATGTATACATACGTATACGTACATAATACATGTATACATACATATACGTACATAATACATGTATACATACATATACGTACATAATACATGTATGCATACATATACGTACATAATACATGTATGCATACATATATGTACATAATACATGTATGCATACATATACGTACATAATACATGTATGCATACATATACGTACATAATACATATATGCATACATATACGTACATAATACATGTATACATACATATACGTACATAATACATATATACATACATATACGTATATAATACATGTATACATACGTATACGTATATAATACATGTATACATACGTATACGTACATAATACATATATACATACATATACGTACATAATACATATATACATACATATACGTACATAATACATGTATACATACGTATACGTACATAATACATATATACATACATATACGTACATAATACAAGTATACATACATATACGTACATAATACATAATGTAATAAGTCTTCAGACGTACCTCTCCACCGTACTCTATATCGATACTCTATGGCTGACTGGGATAGCTTCCGTATATTCATATCTGACCTACCTCTGCATTCCATGTTTAAAAAGGACGTGTCCTCTATAGTATCAGACCTGACCGAATGGTTAATTGTAGGCATAGACCGATTCATACCATCCAAAAACTTCCAACAAAAACCTAACAGTCAGCTATGGTTCTCCCCTGAATGTGCTGCTGGCTTCGCGCACAGAAATCACTTTTTCCATAACTACCAACGTAATAGATGTACCGAGACTAAAGCTACTTTCAGGACTGCCAGCAACCACTGTAAAAGAGTAATAAAACATGCAAGAGAGCTATATGCTTAGTCTGTTAAATCCAAAGTAGCTGAGCAGCGGCTTGGTTTCCACCAGTTCTGGCAAATAGCAAACAGGATCTTGAAAAGAAGCGTGCGTTCTATCCCAACTATCATCAATGGACCTGAGGTCATCTCGTCAGCATCAGACAAGGCCAGACTATTTGATAAGAACTGTGCAGCTAATTCTACCCTATGCGACAATGACCATCAACTCCCTGTATTTCCTCCTATAACAGACAACACGCTAGGCAACATACAAATATCTGTGCGTGAGGTCGCCAAGCTAATCAAGAACCTTGATTCCCGTAAAGCAACTGGCCTTTATGGCATTCCAGTTATAGTGCTGAAAAAGCTCCAACCAGAACTTGCCCCCATACTAACAAAACTGTTTAAGCGTTGCCTTAAGGAGAAGTGCTTTCCAACACCCTGGAAAACCTCATCAGTATGCCCTGTATTTAAGAATTCAGGTGAAAAGTCATCTCCTTCTCAATACAGACCAATAAGTCTCCTGTGGATCATGAGTAAGTTGTTGGAATCCATATTAAATAAAGTAGTCAACCACCTCAACAGAAAAACCTTCTTAGTGACATGCAATATGGTTTCCGCTCATAGGATTAGTGAATCTCTTGACAAAGGCTTCCTTTCCAGGGCAATTGCTCTTGACATATCAAAGGCCTTCGATAAAGCATGGCATAAGGGCCTACTTCACAAGATTTCCAGCTACAGTATTACTGGAAATATTTTCTCAATCATTAAATAATTTCTCTCTGATAGGTTCATAAGAGTAGTGGTTGATGGGCAGAAATCAGAGGCCCACAGTATTAATGCTGGAGTCCCCCAAGGGTCCATCGTGGGCCCAACTCTCTTCCTGATCTACATCAATGTTCTCCCAAAACACATACTTAAATCATTCGTTGACATCTATGCTGATGACACAACCATCTATGGCAACACACCAAAGGCCGTAAATGACAAAGTTTCCTTTTAATTCTCTGTCCTCTGATCTTGAGCGCGTGGTACAATGGAGGAAGAGGTGGCTGGTTACTTTTAATGCATCCAAAACCAAATTACTATCTTTCCATCATCAACGCTCTGATTGCCATCTGGCATCAATTGAAATGGATGGCTCTCGTCTTGGGGAGGCTCCATGTTTTGACAAGCTTCTGGGCTTGACCTTTACTCCTGATCTGAAATGGAACATGTACATCAAATCTGTTGCCAGGGACGCTGGGAAAATGGTGGGATCCTTCTACCGCTCCAGAAGATATCCAACTACTGATACAATTCTCTATCTGTATAAAAGCCAAGTACGTCCAAGGATGGAGTACTGCTGCCACATTGGGGCAGGAGCTGCTAAAAACAGCCTATCCTGCCTTGACAGAGTACAAAATAGACTTCGTGGCTTAGTGGGGGATGCCCTTTTCTCTTCCCTGCAACCTCTCTCCCACAGAAGAGACGTTGCGAGTCTGTCTTTGTTTTATCATTATTTCCATGGCAGGTGCTCGTCTGATCTCCAATCCCTCGTCCCCCCTCGCCAATCTTTCACGATAAACAACCGTCTAGCTGAAACTACTGTCAATAATTTTCCCCATTCTTTATCTGTGCCTAAATCCAAACATAGATTCCATGAGCAAAGCTTCTTTCTTAGAACTGCATGCCAGTGGAACTCTCTGCCGCTTGCCTGTTCCCCATCTGACTACAACTTAGACGTCTTCAAGTCCAACATAAACAAACTCCTGACAAACCGCCCCCTTAAGTAAGACACTATCAAAACGCCCAATACTAATGATTACTACAATACTATCTCACTGATTACTGTACACACAATAACCTTTATCTCTGAGTGGCATTCGGGCCTTGATAAGTGGTGACCCCCATGTAAAAAAACAAACATATACATACATATACGTACATAATACATGTATACGTACATATACGTACATAATACATGTATACGTACATATACATGTATACATACATATACGTACATAATACATGTATACGTACATATACGTACATAATACATACACATGTAACACGATGTAACTGTAATTTAATTTAATATTCTATCCTAACTTTTGTACCATTCAAAAGAAGCTTCAAATAAACTGCTAAAATGTTTTGAAATTTTTTTTTACAGCATACGAAAATGCGAGACAAAAATCGTGTTTACATTATCGATGCTTTAAAACAACGTTCCTATGCAGTAATCACTGTGAAGGCAAAACACATACCCATTTTTAAAAAATCCAGCAAATGGTCAGATTTTCATGAAATTTTCGATACTTATTCATTTTTAAATTAACTTATATAGTAAAAGTAGGTTTTGTTAAATATATGACAGGAAATATTTTTCTAAGCGTTTTGCACCCCCCCCCTATATTTCATGTTATGAAAACTAAATAAAATAAATTCAGGTATATTGTGAGATTTTTCTCACAAGGTTTTTGCCCTCAGCGGAATGGAAGAAAACCAAACAGAAATTACAACAAGCTTAACATTTCAACGCAAATTTTATTAAAGTAAAAAAGGTCCATGCTGCAAAAGATACGTCATCTTCAGCTATCTGCTTCTATGGGCTGATAACATTCCCGAAGGGAATAATAGTTCGTCTTCGATAAAGGGTG
>NC_136483.1:34476606-34609106 GCF_053919585.1 Euprymna scolopes | reverse complement strand
TCTTTTTATTGAGCACTATCTAACAACCTCGTTGAATTCATTAGTCCATTACTTTTGAATAAAAAAAACCCGAGTATATATATATATATATATATATATATATATATATATATATATATATATATATATATATATATATAATATGTTGTTTTTTTTATTATCGATTTATCTGCTTAGTTGCACATGTTTCGGTTACCGAATCGTATTAACGATCCAGTAACTTCAGACATTACATTATAGGTTTTCTGTAAAAATACAAAACAAGGTTTTCTGTAATGTCTGATGAAGTTACTGGATCGTTAATACGATTCGGTAACTGAAACGTGTGTAACTAAGCAGATAAATCGGTAATAAAAAATAAAATATATATTTGCTCTGCATTAGTATTGAGCACTTTCTTCAGGTTTTTACTAATTACCATTTTTGCTATATATATATATATATATATATATATATATATATATATATATATATATATATATATATATAACCATTACAAAATTTACTTACCTTGAAGTTGTAAATAAAAAAATAGATATAAAATCAATATTATTATGTTAAAAAAAAAAAATCAAAGCTTTTCTCGATAATATTTTTCTTGATAATATAATTATTTGAAATACAACAAAAAACAGAATTCTAAAAAATAATTAATTTTAAAAAGATTTATTACATTCCAATATTCCGCGATATGAAATTTTAGACATAAAATTTTTAATTAAAGGTTTTCAATATTAAAAAAAATATTCATATAATAGAATAAATGACTATTAGCAATGTTAAATTAGGAAATCTAGCATCAACCTAAAAAAATTCATGTTTGATTTAATGTTTTAATCAAAGTAATGGCAAATTTATTTTTTTACCTTTTTCAAAAACATGTACAAGGCTTCCAATTAACAGTCCCGTTATTTACATAATTTTCGTCAACAGAGAACATTAATTTAATACGATTAACTCTCGTCTTAAAAAGGAATGTATTTGTTTTACAAAAGGCAAGTCTTATATTATTTTTAGCCATTTTCTTTTTATTGTAAATGTTTGTTTATTCATAAATTTTTGCATAAAATGTTCAAAAAATTTATCGATTAACGTATAAATTTTTATTTTGTGGGTTTTTTTTTTTTTTTCTGACAGTCACATTGATATCATTAACAGTGACATGGTGCTGTGTGGAGATAGGTAACTAACCCGCGAAGGACCGGATTCACCCGAAGCTGGCGCAAATATGGCTCAAGCGCAGCACATATAGCATTGGGGATAACGGACAACCTTGACGGATCGATCTTGTTAACATGAAGGGTTTCGACCTCACCCCATTCACTTCTACCATAGCACCGGTGTTGGCATACAAGAGGCGAATCCAAGAGCGAAACTGGGGACCAAACCCAGCCGAGCGAAGAACAGCCTCTAGGTAACGATGGTCTACTCTGTCGAATGCTTTGGACTGATCTAAATTGATCAGCGCGGCTTCTGTGTCGACTTTTTCTACGATCAAGCGTATCGTGTGCACATTATCTTGAATCGTCCGGCCCTTAACAGAACAAGTCTGTTCGGGACTTATTAGACAGTGTAAGACAATCTGCAGACGATTTGCTAAGATCTTGGCCAAAATCTTTAACTCTGTGTTTAACATCGTTAAGGGCCAGAAATTACCCATTCCATCCCTTTCATTTTTATCTTTGCGTAACAATTTAATGATCCCCCCTGGTAAAGTACTGAGGTATGCACCCGTTCCTAAACCAGGAGTTAAAAAGTACAGTCAGCAAAGGAATAAAAATGGGCGACAGCCTCAAATACACCTCATAGGGCAGACCATCTATCCCAGGGGTCCTGTCTAGCCCGACCTGTTTCAAGGCCTCAATGACTTCTTCCTCTTTTATGCTACCTTCACACCTAGCCGCTTTGGTCGCCTCCAGGCCAGAAAAGTCGGCTAAATAGGTGTCAAACTGTTCAATAGTCAGACCAGGCTCCTTGGTAAAAAGTTCCTGAAAATGAGTCCGAAAACCCTCCAAGATTCCGTCGTTTGAAGTTACAGTTCGTCCGTCCGGCAATGTGACACTGGCGATGTGTCAATCTGCAGAACGTCGAAACTCCTCCGCATGCAGTGACGCGGCCATATTTGTTGCCTCGTTTGGTGCTCTTTTTAATTTAGCCCTAACTAATAATCCCTGGTCCTCCCTGTTATCCAAGGAGTCCAGTTCAGCCTTAACTATAGTATAGCTAGCACTATCCCTCTCCTTCACCGCCCTTTCTAATCTATCTTCTAGCGCCGCTTTCGCTGCTCTAGAACTACGGTTGAGCCGGCGACTAAAATCAGCAGCTAATGACTTTTTTTAAGGTTGCCCACCACTTATTCCCGATGATAGCCCCCATCAATTCCCTCTGTATTGTTAGCAGAAGCTGTTCCCGGAAGTCCTTCACATCGAACAACGACATGTTGAACTTCCAGTAACTAGCCATCCTAGGTTTAACACGATCTAAGTTTACTCGAACCCGGACAAGCCTATGATCCAAATAAACTATGCTATGAAAACTTGGACAGTCTAAAAGCCCTAGGTCGACTCTCCTAACTAAGAACCGATCGATGTAACTCGAAAGTTGCACCGGATCGGAGCCGCGTCTACCTGTCCAAGTCCATGCTAAATCCCCGGGTTTTTCGTTTCGAAATTTATCGACAAGATCAAACTTGTCGACAAAGTCTCGAAACGCTTTAGCATCTCGGTTCTGGTTAGTATCCCTTGTGGTATTAACCCCACGATTTAGCTCGGGATCCCGGACCACGTTCCAGTCTCCTGCTAAAACTAACCGGCGAGACGAATTCATGAAAGGCTTGATTCGCCGAAAAAAGGAAACTAGCTCAGTACGGTTATTGGGCGCATAAACCCCAATAAAACGAAATGCCACATCCTTTATGGTAACATCCAGAACGAGCAATCTTCCCTCTGGATCTGCATAAATAGGGTCACATGCTGCATCAAGAGTGTGCTTAACTAGCCAGGTAACCCCCCTTGCATGGGTATCATAATGTGCTGAATAGAGCTGAAAGTCTCTAAGGAGCACACCCTGATAATCACTTGGAATGAAGTGAGTTTCCTGTATACAACAAATATCCACACCGAGGCGTTGAAGATCGCGTGCAACTCGAAGTTTACGAGAGGCGTCCCTCAACCCTCGAACATTTAAACTAGCTAATCTTAAAGAAGCCATCTTTCGGGAGTGATTGTACACACGGATTTGCCAGTATAAAAAAGTGTATTTTTCTTTTTTCTAGTTTCACCTTCAGCTGAGGGACTCCTTTGTCTTTTTTTGTCTGAAGGAGTTGACGGAGGTGGAGGTTGAGAGGGAGGGTGCATGTCAGTTTTCATGGGGGAAGGGGGGGAGAGTTCCGGGGCATGCTGGCTGGTGTACAGAGGGGGGAAGGTTTAGGACTTCTTGTTTTTTTTAACAGGGGAGCCTAAAGGGGTCAGTTTTTTTTCCCTGGCAGGGACTGTGTATTTTACAGAGGGAGGGACTTTAGCTAGCGAGCATTTTTCCTTAGGGAGGGGATCGGGTTTCTCGGGAAAAAGAGAGTCTGGGAACTGGATTGTTTTCCTTTCTTTTTTCTTCTCATCCGCCTGTCTCTTCTCATCCAGGGATTCCTTTAACTTAAGGAGTTCCTTAAATTTGTTGCCCCACCCCCCGGGTCTTTACTAGTTCTAATTTCTAGTTTCTGCTCCTTACTTAGTGACTGCGCATAGGTTTTATGTGGAGATTTTCTGATTGGGACGAGTTTCCATTCGTCTTTTTTTGGGGATGCGTTTTCAGTATTGCATATTTTTTCGAATTCATCGAGGGAAATTCTTTTTGCCTGCACAACTGTTTTTTTAATAGGTGTATTCTCATTTGATGAATCAGGGTCTGTAGTTTTGGGTAGTGCATGTCCCACTACATGATTTTTTGGGTTAGGTTTGTTCGTAGACTGTCTTTTGGGACACGTATATGTAAGGTGTCCTACCTCTCTGCAAATCCAACATGCCGGCCTTCTTCCAGCAACAACGATGGGTAGTTTGTCTCCTGCAGCTTCTATATAATACGGTATTTTAATAAATGCCTCCTCATTAAGGAGGATGTCAAATGACCAAACTCTGTTATAGTGGTCCACTGATATCCCTGTAATGTCTCCAAATTTCATGAGATATGCCGCTAGGTATTCTCCTCGGACCACTCCAGGAACATCAAATATAGAGACTGTGGTCCTCCTTCTTCCCATATATTCCATTCGGAGAATGTTGTCTGTGGTTATAATTTCGTTTTTTGAAAGGGCAACGCATTCATCCTCAGATTTAAAGAGAGCCGCCCATGTATTGTACCCTTTTGTTTTTGTGATCCTTTCGGCTCTCATGCCTATAGTTCCAATCAGTTTAGTGACCGTGTCTTTTGTCGAACGGATTAACTTTTTGGTTTTACGGTTAATTACGAAGAGACGGATTGTCCTTTTGGTAAATTCTTTGAGCCTCGGTTCCTCTAAAATAATTCCATTTTCTGTAACAACGTCCATACATTTCCTTGCTTCAGTCAGGAATTCTGATATTTTATATATTTAAATGCTGCCCACATCAGCATTATGTAGCACAAGGCTGGAAAGTGGGAACCCCGCAGGCTCCCCTAAAGAAGGGGCACTCCTGCAATTTTAAAAATTGCCTGAGTAACCCCGTCGGCATTCCCCAGTCGGGGCGCCTCAGGCAGCAAGCAATAAACTTTCCCCACCGGAAAGCCCGGTGGCAAGGCCTGGAAGTGTGGACCTCCTAGGTATTACCCAGGCGGCGTACCTCAGTCCAACAGGTGCTGGGCCAGTTCCTGGTCCCCCCCCCCACCTGTTGGGCTGAGTGTCAAGTGACGAATCCTTGACGTGTCTCCCTGCAGCCGAAGCCGCTAGGAGACCATCCCCATTAGACTTCTAATGGGGGTATGAGACGAATGGATTCGCCAATCATTTTTATAACCAACGGCTGTGCTAAACAACTAATGAAAACGTCCCAAAGTTATTATAAAATTTGTCGAATTTTGGATTCAATCAGTTCGTCGTTTACTACGTCACGGACCGCATTTAATTCTTGGCCGCCATCTTGGTTACTGATCTGAACTACGCCGCCATCTTGGTTACTGATCTGAACTACGCCGCCATCTTTGTTCAACACAATATCTCAGAACTTAAGAGGTTAACTACGCCACGGACCGCATTTGATTCTTGGTCGCCATCTTGGTTACTGATCTGAACTACGCTGCCATCTTTGTTCAACACAATGTCTCAAAACTTAACAGCAAACTACAGAGAATCGTCTATTATGTGAAACTGTGTTGTCACAAAAATCTGATTTTTTCGGCAGAGGGTATAACTAACTCTCTAGCGGAGTTCAAATATGACTCAAAACGAGTTGATAAGTTCACTGCCTATTATCGTAGGTTTGAGACGATTTTTACAAAAAGATGTGAGAAATGGTCAGGCGAGGAAAGAATCACACTCCTACTTCAGAAATTGGGTGCGGAGGAAAACACAAAATTTATGAATTTGATTTTACCAAAGAAGCCGGAAGATATTTCTTTTTCGGAAACTGTTCGAATTTTGTACTCGATATTTGGTGAAAGAGACAGCCTTTTTCATACAAGATATAAGTGCTTGAACATGCAAAAAGAAGAAACTGATGATATTGTCACATATGCAAGTAAAGTCAACGCCCAGTGTGAACTATTTAAATTAAAAGATTTGTCAGTTGACATGTTTAAGTGTTATATATTTGTTCATGGACTGACAGCTCCGAAGGACAAGGATTTAAGGTCAAGGATTTTATCGATTATGGAGCAAGATCCAGAAATTGTAAAAAGTGACAGAAGAATTTCAGAAATTGATAAATGTGAAAAGGGATACCACTAGGATAGAGGGAAAAAGTACATCCCACGTCCTAATGGTAAAACAAAAAACATTTCCCAAGAACAAAGGAAAAAGTTTTGAATGCTGGTGCTGTGCGGGCTTACACTTAAGAAAAAATTACCATTTTAAAGACCAACCTTGTGCCAAATGTAGTTTAGTCGGACACCAAGCTTCCCAGTGCCGAACTAAACAAAATAAACAAAGACAAAAATTTAAGTCTAAAGTAAATGTGGTGTTGTCAAAAGAAGAAGTGAGACAAGGAGATAAAAGAAAATTTGTCAATACCAAAATAAATGGTCACATAGTGAAATTACTTTTAAATACAGGTAGCGATATTTCAATTATCGACGAAGTGGCCTGGAAGAGGATTGGGTGTCTAAAACTAAAAAAAAACATTTAAAATTGCCAAAGGAGTATCCAGCAAGAGATTAAAATTCATGGGAGAATTTAATTGCAGTGTATCACTTGGATCAAAAACTTTTTTTTAGAAAAGTGTCAGTTGTTCCAGGTATAAATTCTTGCCTTTTCGGATTGATTGGATCATTTGTTTGATTTATGGGAGCTATTCATAAATTCATTTTGTAACAGTGTGAGTGTAGCTGAAAAGAAAAATTCCAAACAAAATGAGGATTTTCTTACGGTCTTAAAAAGTGAATTCCTCAGGGTTTTATCTGAGGGGTTAGGTATGTGTACTAAAACCTAAATGAATCTTGAACTAAAGCAAAATGTTTTTAAGCCAAAAAGAAACGTACCTTTTTCTTCAAAAGAAGATATTGAAATTGAACTGCAGAGACTACAGGAAAATGGTGTAGTCAAAAAAGTTGACTATTTGTAGTGGGCAAACCCCACTGTATATGTTAAAAAGAAAAATAAGAGGATTCGGGTATGTGCCGATTTTTCTACAGGCCTCAATGACTGTCTTATGGATCATAGTTATCCACTCCCATCACCTGAAGACATTTTTACAAAGCTGAATGGAGGGAAAATTTTCTCCAAAATTGATTTATCTGAGGCTTATCTTCAGGTAAAAGTCAATGAAGAATGTTCGAAGTATTTGTGTATCAATACCCATTTAGGACTCTTCAGACTGAAAAGGCTCCCTTTTGGTTTGAAAGTAGCTCCAACGTTATTTCAGTAAATAATGGACACAATGCTCGCCGATTTAGGTTTTGCAATCGCATATTTGGATGACATTCTTGTAAAGAGTAGAAATGTGTAGTAACATAAGGAGCATATCAGAACAGTTTTCCAAAGAATTGAGGAATTTGGTTTTAAATTGAGTTCTGAAAAATGTGATTTTTTTTAAAACAGATAAAATATCTGAGTCAAATCATTGATAGCCAAGGCAGAACGGATTCTCAGAAGCCATTGAGAGGATGCCAGCACCTAGCAATGTTGCCCAGTTACAATCTTTTTGGGGTTTAGCACAATATTATGCTATCTATATCCCAAAATTGCATGTTGAGAGCACCATTGAACGAATTATTAAAAAATGGATGAAAGTGGATTTGGTCAAAGGAGTGCCAAAGTGCATTTGAAGAGATTAAGAAATGTCTGCTATCTGATTTAGCACTGGCACACTTCGATCCACAAAAGGAATTGATTGTGGCGTCAGATGCAAGTTATTACAGTATAGGAGCAGTACTTCTCCATAGACTGGAAGACGGATCAACGAAACCAATAGTTCATGCTTCCAGATCACTTTTGCCTGCAGAGAGAAACTATTCTCAAATTGAAAAAGAAAGTTTAACAATAATTTATGCAATTAAAAAATTCCATAGATTTATTCATGGCAGGATTTTTACGTTGCAGACTGACCACAAGCCCTTGTTGATTATTTTTGGATCTAAAAAAGGCATACCCACTCACACAGCAAACAGAATTCAACGATGGAGCATAATTCTGTTGAATTATAATTTTAAAATGGAGTAAATTTCATCCAAAAATATCGGACATGCAGATGGACTATCCAGATTGATTCAAAAGTGTGCAGAACCTTTAGAGGACACAGTGATAGCTGCATTAAGAGAGGAAAAAGAACTCTTCGGACTGCTGTGCAACACGATTCGAGAGTTACCAGTTTATTCATTGTAAGAACGAAAAACCAGGTGCAGCTAAATGACAAGTCCAAGAAAGACTAAAAAATTCATTTTCGATTTGCTCACAGACTTTATTGTATGAAGACAGAGTCGTCATACCGACCACACTGCAAAAGAGAATGCTAAAAGAATTCCATAGCGGTCATCCAGGCATATCCAGAATGAAGGCCTTGATGCACAGATATACATATTGGCCTAATATGAACCGGGACATCGAAAAAATGGTGAGTGTCGAGGGTGTCAGCTAGCAGCAAAGGCACCACCTGTACAGATACAACTGTGGCCGAAGACAGATGCACCATGGATGCGGTTACACATTGACTATGCAGGTCCGTTGAATGAACATTACTTCTCAGTGGTTGTCGACAACTTTACAAAATGGCCGGAAGTGCTTAAGTGTAAACATCCGACATCGACTAGTACTATAGATGCATTAAGACATCTCTTCAGACGTTTTGGGTACCTATTGTCAGTTGGTAACTATTGTCAGTGACAACGGCACCCAATTTACCAGCAAAGAGTTTGAAGAATTCTGCAAGGCCTTATCCATTGAACATTTAACAACTGCAATATACCATCCATGGTCAAACGGCCTTGCAGAGAGATTTGTTGACATGTTCAAAAGAGCTTTAAGAAAACACCAGGGCATGGACACTGATGAGAAGAGACTTGAAGATTTTTTGTCTATATACATGATTACTCCTAACCCAAACACGAATGCCGGTTTGTCACCAGCTGAACTAATGTTCGCATGGAAAATAAGATCCGTACTTGACAGGATTTTACCAAATGCAACCAAGACAACAGCAACGAGAGAAGATCACTTGACAAGGTTCTACAAACCTGGTGACAAAATATTCTTCTTGAACTATAGGACTGGGAAAAACTTTTGGGAGAAGGGGATGATTATGAAAAGAATTGGGCACATGCTATATTTGGTAAGAAGTAGTAAATTTGACTGTTGCAGGCATATGAATCAGCTAAGACCTTGACACACTGATGACTACAAACAGGCAGAAGATAATGAACTGCCCTTAGAGGTATTGTATGACTCTTTTAATATTCCTCTACCCATAGCACAACCTACTCCAAGAGTAGTATCTTCTACTTCAGGTCAGAGAGTACCAGTTTCACCACTAGCTCCACCCCCTCAAACGGTGTTGAGGAGAAAAAGTACAAGGGTGAAAAGAAAAGTAACCGACTGAGCCCCAGACCTAAAAACAAACGGTGTTAAGCAAAATTCTCCAAGGAGAAATTGGCTTGAGGGAGAGGTGTTATGTGGAGATAGGTAACCAGCTCTATGGGTAGCTCTTTGTATTTGCTCTTTTTCTTTGATATTCACCCTGTGGTCTGCTGGAACAGCAAAATCTACGATTTGACAGGATTTTTCTTTCTTGTTAATTATTACGACATCCAATCTTCTTACTTGGATGAGTTTATCCATTTGTATGTCCATGTCCCATAGGATTTTGTGATTCTCCTTTTCAAGTATTGTTGCGGGCTTATGCTTGTACCATTTGTCTGTGCATTCGAGATACAGTTGTTTTCATGATTCCCAGTGTTCTGCCCTTCCCACTTGGTCGTGTCTGTTCTTGTATTCCTTTTGGACCAGTTTGCTGCATTCACTTATTATATGGTTTATCGTTTCTTCTCTTTGTCTACAGAGTCTACATTTGCTGTTTTCTTGTGTTTTGTCGATGTTTGCTTTAATGTGGTTGGTCCTTATCAAATTATCTTGTGCTGCAGTTATTAGGGATTCAGTTTCTTGGTTTATGTGTCCTTTTTGCATCCATGTCCAAGTGTTTTCGTTATTCTCATCTTTTGTCATTCTTATGAATCTTCCATGTAGCTGTTTCTCTTCTCATTTTTTTCTTGTCTTATCCTTTGTCTCTGTTTTGTTTTCAGTGTCTCTCGTTGCCATAATTATCCTTTCAGTGTTCTGCATTATGCATTTTTCTAGTTTTTTTTTTTTTTTTTTTTTTTTTTACACAGTGATCACCACTTATCAAGGCCCGGAAGCCACTCAGGGATAAGGGTTATTGCAAGTACATTACGTTAGTGAGGAGATTTGCTGAAGTGTTTACTTAAGGAGGCGGTTCATTAGGAATTTGTTAACATTGGACTTGAAGACATCCAAGTTGTAGTCCGGAGGGAAGCAGACAGATGGAACGAGTTCCACAGGCGTGCAGTTCTAAGAAAGAAGCTTTGTTCATGGAATCCGCGTTTTGATTTAGGCACAGATATAGAGTGGGGGTAATTTTTCACAGTGGATTCAGCTAGACGGGTGTTTTTCGTGAAAGATTGGCGAGGGGGGACCAGAGATTGGAGTTCAGACGAGCATCTGCCATGGAAATAACGATAAAACAAGGACAGGCTTGCAACGTCTCTTCTGTGGGAAAGAGGTTGCAGGGTAGAGAAAAGGGCATCCCCCACTAAGCCACGAAGTCTATTTTGTACTCTGTCAAGGCAGGATAGGCTGTTTTTAGCAGCTCCTGCCCAGATATGGCAACAGTATTCCATCCTTGGACGTACTTGGCTTTTATATAGGTAGAGAATTGCATCAGTAGTGAGATATCTTCTGGAGCGGTAGAAGGATCCCACCATCTTTCCAGCGACCTTGGCAACAGACTTGATGTACGTGTTCCATTTCAGATCAGGAGTAAAGATCAAACCCAGAAGCTTGTCAAAACACGGGGCCTCACCCAGATGAGAGCCATCCATCACAATTGATGCCAGCTGGGGATCAGAGCGTTGATGATGTAAGGATAGGAGTTTGGTTTTGGATGCATTAAAGGTAACCAGCCGCATCTTCCCCCACTGAACCACGCGCTCAAGATCAGAGGAGAGAGAATCAGAGAGAACTTTGTCATTTACAGCCTTTGATGTGTTGCCGTAGATGGTCGTGTCATCAGCATAGATGTCAACGAATGATTTAAGTATGTGTTTAGGGAGGTCATTGATGTAGATCAGGAAGAGAGTTGGGCCCAGGATTGACCCGTGAGGGACTCCAGCATTTATATTGCAGGCCTCCGATTTTTGTCCATCTACCACTACTCTTATGAGCCTATCGGAGAGAAATGATTTAATGATTGAGAAAACATTTACAGTTATACCGTAGCTGGAAATCTTGTGAAGTAGACCCTTATGCCATACCTTGTCGAAGGCCTTAGATATGTCAAGAGCAATTGCTCTAGAAAGGAACCCTTTGTCAAGAGATTCACTAATCCTGTGGGATATAACCGTCAGCACATCTGCGGTAGATCTTGCAGAGCGGAAACCTAGAACCCCATCTTCTAACGTAGACCCCTACTACCAGGTCTCCTTCTCCAAGTTCTTTTTTTGTGTCATTCACAGTCTTTATACTAACCAGTCCTCTCCCACCGTCTTTCCTTTTCACATAGAGTCTGCCAATATCATCCTTTGGGTGTAGTGCATTGTGCATGGTCATGAGTTTCCTGGTCTTCTGATCAATCTGTCTCAGTTCTTTTTTTGTCTACCCTATAAACGGTCCAGAGTATCTTACTAGTGATACTGCCCATGCATTTATACCTTTTATTAGGTTTCTGCTATATAATTTCGTTTCCAGGAGTTTTCTTGTTCTCCTGAGATATTCCTTTCCAATTTTCTTTTTCATTTCTGTTGCTTTGATGGTGTCTGCTTCCAGAATTCCCAAGTATTTAATCGTCTTGTTCCTCTCGTGCCCTCATCTCCATTTGGTTGGGTAGTTCCATGCCTTCTGTCATCTCCAGTTTTCCCTTTCTTATAACTAGTAGTGCACACTTTTCCATTCCAAACTCCATTTGGATATCCTGGCTGAAGATCCTGGTAGTGTTAATTAGTGTCTCTAGTTCCTTTTCGGTCCTTGCAAAAAAGTTTTCGATCGTCCATGTACATCAGGTGGTTCATTTTTTCCTCTGTATTAGAGAACTTGTATCCGGCTTGGCACTTTCTCAGAATAATATTCGTGGCATCATGGCTATGATGAACAGTAATGGTGATAGTGAATCGCCTTGGAAGACGCCTCTTTGTATGTTAATTTCTGTTATGTGTTGTCCATCCTCTGCCCCATGTTCTCATTGCATTTTCTGTCACGTTGATGATCCTGCTTGGTATTTTATACATTTTTAAGCATTCTATTATCCACACTTGGGGGATCCTGTCATACGCTTTTTTGTAGTCGATCAATGCACATTTTCTTTTTATTACATTATTTTATTTAATCTAATACATAAATGGCTATATGTCTTCTGTCTCCATATTTTCAAACTCTCTCTCCTTCGAAACTAAAAGTCACAGACCAAACTAAGGGCCTCACATGATATGAAATAGTTTTTAAGGGGTTAAAAATGAATCAAAATTGAAAAAAATTGTTATACATTTTATACATTTATCTTAGTTTATTTTTAATTTGAATTTTTTATCAGTTTGTGCGTGTTTCACATTAGTACAGTGGTAACGTCACCAGCTTCAAATGCTACAGTTTTGGTTTCAATTCTAGCTGATGGCACCCAAATACTTTTTTTTTTTTTTACTTTTGAAATCATGACTCTATAATAATATATATGAAATCTGGACAAATTAAAATATCATATTTAAGTGTATTTTATGTCCAGGCAAAGCTGAGTATCCTGCCCCTGCTAGTTTATTATATGTGAAAAATTCTAATTTTTTAACCATGTAAACATTCATTCATTTTATTTTTCATTTAATTAAACATACATTTAATTTCATATGTATTTATTTAATTTATTTCTCTTTATTATAGTTAAAAAGAAATTTTACTTCCAATATTATTTCTGTAAAAATGTTTCTGAAAATAAACATATTTAAGAAATATATATGCAAATAAACTAAACATATTTATTTAATAAAATCAGTTTAAAGATATTCTTATTATATTTATAAAAACTTTCGATGTTAATCATTTCTATAAAAATGTTTTTGGAAATAAACGTATTGTCAAAACAAATATGCAAATAAACATATTTATTAAAATAAAATCAGTTTAAGGATATTTTTATCCACTATATTTATAAAAATAGTTTACTTTTGATTACCTTTTTTAGTGTGGTCATGAAATTAACATCGTTTACTTCCTACGACTTTCAAAACTGGAACTCATTGTGATGAGTAAATGTGCGATATCAACAAGATATTTTGTATGAGTAAATTGTTTATTAGAAAAATTCGAGTTTTGGTAGAATTTTCACAGTATTTTACATCGTTTACTTCCTATGACCACAAAAATATGTTAAAAAATAAAAACCACCGAATGAAAATAACGCTAGCAAACAAATACTTGGAACTCAAAGAAAGCAGACGCTCGCCGGTAGTCAAATGGAAAATAGTAAGACAAACAAGCACATGTAGAGACCTAGATCTGTGTAGATTATGCCTTCATGAAAAATTTGCTATCCTATACTTTAAAGAACCCCAACATCTATTAAACTGTAGAACGGTGGGATAGAAATAGCGAACAACTGTGTACACAGGATAAACTTTACTCCAGGATAGCGATATAAAATAATTTTAAAATTACCAATAACAATAGAAAATAAATAAAATAAACATACATATACATAAACTATCATATATATATATATATATATAAAACTTACATAATACAAAAAAAAACACACACATTTAACTACACCTAGGTTTAAAATAGATCAAATCACTACATATCTACGTTCCCCACTAAAAAAGCACACACAAAGGGTGAACCCAAGGTAAACTGGGCCTTTGTCCTGTAAGTGCCTGCCCATTGGCTGATTAGGAAAGGAGCGGTGGAAACTAGGAATCTGATTGGCTAACTAAAAACTCCATAGAATGTGCGTATATAAAAACGCGAGGCAACCGCAACTCTTTGCATAAGCTTGACGAATCCTAGCCTGGATGAAACGTAGAATATTCTGTGTAGCTTAATTGCCATATATATTTTTATAACTTACTACCTAGCTCTACCTATGCTTTTGAAGCACTGTTGAAGTAAATACTTAAAGTTTATGCATAAAATAATACTTTTGTATATTAATTAATGTGATTAAATGAAGTAGTTATATATATATATATATATATATATATATATATATATATATATATATATATACAGAGAGAGAGAGAGAGAGAGAGAGAGAGAGAGAGAGAGAGAGAGAGAGAGAGAGAGAGAGAGAGAAAGACCCGATGCTGTCCGGGATTGAATGAAAATAAAAAAGATGTTCCATCGATTGATTGCCTGCTTCAGTTAGGAATCCCCGCCACAGTATATTGGGAGGAAACATCACGTGTCTCCCCACAGTGACTTAGTCCACCATACATTGTAGCCTACATTGCACTGTAGAGAATCTATTGTTGATTTTATAAAATTATCTGTAAATAATGCGAAAGTCAAGTATCATGGTTCAAGTGTGCTCAAAACAGAAACATTTATTTCGAACGCGTCCCTTTCTTATAAAAGAAGTAACTGTTGATTTTATTAAATTATTTTTATATAATCACTTGAATTAAGTCAAAAGTCAAGTATCATGGTTCAGTTGTACTCTAAAAAGAAACATTTATTTCAAACGCAGCCCTGTCTTATAATCTACAGCTGATTTCATAAGCTGGGCTTTTATGCTTGGGCGGTGATAAACACTTCTCAAATACACTTGTGGTGTTAGGCTGTATAAAAGTGTTAACTGTGATCAAAATCGGACTTCCTTCTTTAATCAGAAATTTTCGAAAATTGATACTTATATAGACGCATTCCGATACAAAACCTACATAAGAACACTCCCACATACATCAAATACCTTGGTGTGAAATTTTAAAAAAATCGGCCCGATAGGGAACTCTCTCTCTCTCTCTCTCTCTCTCTCTCTCTCTCTCTCTCTCTCTCACACACACACACACACACACACACACACAAAGTTTTCTTATATGTATAATAGTAAAGATATACACTCGTCGTCATTCAAAAGTTAATGAATAAAAAACTAAGAGACGAATCCATTCCAAGTATTTAGGAGAATTGAGAAAGCAAACAGCAAGTTAGACAACCCCGCACTTTCAATTTATTTCCATAATGAGATGTTTTCTGCTTTAAGATTCATGATTTTTTTTTTAAAACTTCAACAATTCAGGCGTTATTTTATACGAATGTGAATATTAGTGCGAACACTGGCGCATGATAATTTTCCCCATCGTTTATGACGGACAGTGTACATTTGATAAATAAATACGTTTTTTTAAATATATTTTAAGCAACTTATCTATGAGATATTTAGTATTTAACGATTGCATTCGCCGCAAACAAAATAAAATAACTGTGTCTTTTCCCACGAAGTCGCTTGAAACGCCAGTTTTGTATTGAACCAGCTTAAAAAAATTAAATCAAATCTACGAGTTGTAAAATGAATAAACAATCTATACATTGTTTGGTTTTCCATAGTATCACTTGACAATCTTTAAACGTTGTCTGTAGACATTGCAATCTTTAAAAGCATGAGTCAGCTGGTTTAAGACGAACTGACGTCATTAGAGATAAGCTAAAAAGTAACGCTTACAAAACAATACCCCCCACTCTCTCTCTCTCTCTCTCTCTCTCTCTCTCTCTCTCTCTCTCTCTCTCTCTCTCCGCTTAAGGTGAATAAGTGCAAACGAGAAAACGGTTCATTTATACGATAGAGGCGTGTGAGAAAACGACTGTTTTATTTAGTTTAGAATGAAAATAACAACAACCATAATACTTGATATTTAGACAGACGCGTTTCGACGTAGGCACCCACCCCAATCTTCTTGGTTTTTTATTGCTGATTTTTTTTATTATCTTTACTATTCAAGTTTCCACTTCACTTCCAATTGCCCCTCCCCATGTTAAGAATGGCTTTTCTAAATAATGATGTGTCGCGGCTTGGCCGCTAACAAACAACAACAACAACAACGACGGCATTACAAACGACCAGCAATTAATAGACTCTACCAAAATCAGCAGTAGCAAGTAAACAACAACAACAACAACGACGGCATTACAAACGACCAGCAATTAATAGACTCTACCGAAATCAGCAGTAGCAAGTAAACAACAACAACAACAACAACAACAGCGCGACAGACGACAACCAATTGAGGGCCTTTCGCCAAAATCATCAGCAGCAGCAATGTCGGCGGCTGTCACGTGATTTCAGGGCCCCGTTGTAGAAAAGAAATTTAAAAAAAACATCTTTTCTACAACAATAACAAAAACAACAAACTTTAATTTCCTGGAAAAAACTTTGAAATACAAACAACGAAATCCTTCAGCATCGACTGCTCGTAAAGAACACATCCGGGAATTAATATTAACTGTTGTTTATAAATAGAAACAATTTCCTGCCCGTCCCCGGTATCTAGCAGCCCTCTGAATATTTTCGGCGATATTTTCGCCGCTCGTGGGCTTGAAAAAAAAAAAAAAAAAAAAAAAAAATGCATACACAAACACACAGACAACTGTTCATCAATTGTAAATATAGTTTTCATTCTTAAACGCTGGGGATTTATTAGTTAGTTTAAGATCCATAGAGTGAATGAGGTATTTTGGTAAATGTTGCCAGTCAAGAGTAAGACTCCAAAGTCTACATTCATTACCTTTTTAATCACTTTAGTCACAAAGACCCTGAACCCTTCCCCTCCCAAACTTCGAGTAGGGCCTTGTGCCTAATTTTGTTGTTTAAGGAATTTTTTGTTAATTGGATTTTCAAGATTTTTTTATTAAGCAATAAAATACATAATCTCATGCGAAGCTCCTTTAACTGTTCACGTTTTCTATTCTTTTTTCAGATTGTTCAGTGTCTGGAACCGACTTAAGCAGCCGGCAGGACTAGAGGTTACCCACGTACCCTTTTGTGGTGAAGGCCCTCTAGCTTCCAAATCGGCGGGTCGGGGAAGGGCACTGGGCCAACAAATCAAGAGGCAGGCCTCTGCCTCTAACACCATGGGGGACGCCCCTGGTGTTGTGCCGAGAAGGGGGGGTGTCACATCCGGTGACACCCCAGCGCCGAGAAGGGGGGGTGTCACACCCGGTGACACCCCAGTGCCGAGAAGGGGGGGTGTCACACCCGGTGACACCCCAGTGCCGAGAAGGGGGGGTGTCACACCCGGTGACACCCCAGTGCCGAGAAGGGGGAGCGTCACATTCGGTGACGTTCCAGTGCCGTTGACGGGTAACGTCACAATGCCGTCGAGTGACGTTACAGTGCCGCTGTCGGGGGAGACCACGCCCAATGGAATCCCAGTGCCGTCGAGAGATACCACACCCGGTGGAGTCTCAGTGCCGTCGTCGTTGTCAGGGGATGCCACACCCAGTGAAATCCCACTATCACCTGCAGCGTTCATGGTAGAAATAGAGTCTCTAGCCGCGGGGTATTCACCATCACCTCCTGTATACCTAGTAGAGGGAAAACACTCTAGGCCCGGGGGCGCTGAACCAAGGGAGGACAGCGACACAGATTTTCTCAACCCATGGGCAGTTGTCGGGGGAAAACCACGGACACGGGAAGAGAAAAGAGCAATCAAGACAGGCTGGGCCATACCTCAAAGGCCCATCAGGAAATCACACCCTTCCACAGAAGGAACGAACAGAGCGGTCAAGTCGGCAAACAACAGCCCGAAGAAGAGGGAACCAGCTTTGAGGAGATGGAACTCTCTGGAGTTTGAGAAACCTACTGCACGGCAACCTATGACTCACGAGAAGAAGCAGAATCCGGGGAAAAGCCCAGAAGCAAGACCGGAGAAGACGGGTCACGAGGGATCACAGCAGCAGAGCCCAGGAAAGAGTCCAGAAGCTGGAAGCAGCTGGGGACCAAATCAAACAAGTCCAGAGAAGACCTGGGGCCCGAAGGAGCAAAAGAGCCCGGAAGCATACCGAAGACTCTTCCAGGAAAAGTACCGGCACCTCACGGACGGAAATGAAATCAAGCCAGTCCCCGGGAAGCTCGAAAGCCTCAGAAGAAGAATTGTGTCCCTAGTGACTTTCGATGAAAAACAGAAGGGGCTCACCGGATTGAGCAAGGAGAAAATGATAAGCTTGTTGGTGGAAACAAACATCCCAGCAACTTACATAGTGCGTAGAAGTTACGCAATGTGGGATGTCCTGCTACCCACAGAAGAAGACGCCATCAGAACATCAAAAAGCGACACAATATGGAAGGGGATCCGGTGTAAGCCAGAATACCTGGAAAAAAGACGAACAACGGTGACCATTCTGGGAGTCCCATGGTGTTTCGAAGAGGAGCAGGTCGGAGCCATCTTATCACAATATGGGGACGTGGAGGCAGTGACGGCAGCGCGAGGCCCCAAAAATATAATGACCGGAGATTATAAGCTCAAGATGAGGGTCAACAGAGCTGGCTTCAACACAATCCCCGCCCAACTGACATGGGAGAAATGGACAATGTCCATAATCGTCGAAGGCAGAAGGCCACACTGTTGGAGCTGTAGGATGCCGGGCCACATGGCGAAGTTCTGCCCGAAGAGGGATCCAGTGCCCCCACCGACAGCGGTGCCCCCGGTGAAAGTGACGGAGAAAGCAGTCACACCAACAGCGGAGACACCAAGGAGCTGGAGTACTGTGGCCAAGAAGGGAAAGCAGAAGACAGTGGCCCCGGAAAAGCCAAAAGACCAGAAACAAAAGGAAGAGAAGTCGGGAGTGAAACGAAAGTTGGCCCCCGAATCAGAAGAGGAAGAAGAAGAAAAGAAGACGGAAAAAAGAAGCCTGGCAGCCACAAACAAGAAGGTTAAGGAAGACCAGGAAGACGACAACGAAGAAGACCAAGAAAACCCTGCCCAACCGTCAGACCCCATGGATGAGCAGAATACCCCTCCCCCTACCACTACTACTCCTACTACCAACGAGGAGACCTCTGAAGCCCAAACTTCCGAAGACGTAGAAGCCGGGTCCCCAGAGGACATGGAAGCAGAAGAGAACAAAGAGACGATCAGCACCACCACCACCCCGGTAGCCCCGATCCGGACTGAACGAACACGGAAGAGGCCTTTCTTACCCGGGGAGAGGATATGCGAGGTGGACGTGAGCCAGGGACCGGTGGACCTCAGCGCAGGCCAGAAGAAACACGTCCAAAAGCTGGAAAAGCTCACCGAAGTGGACGGGAAGGAAGTGGAGAGGCCAACCAACTTCAGTGAAGCACCGATGCTCATCACGTTCCTAAGAAAGGAGAAGGGGGCCAGAGTAAAAGCATTATGGAGGATGGTTGCCGAAGCGAAACTGGCTTTTCCGGGGCTGAAGATTGTGGATGAGGAGCACCCGTCCTTAATGCAAATAGCAGTCAAGTGCGAAGGGAGGGTCCCCATTTATGTTCACCCATCCCTTTATAGAGCCTTGAAAATAACCTTTCCCTTAGACGTGGGGGGACTGGTCCGAGGAGGTCAGTTCACAACAGAGTTGCTAACTGGCAGCATCGGTCAGTCTTTCGGCGTTCTAACACCCGAGGACTTTAGACCCGTTTTTGAGGGATACTTCTAGTTAGGGAAATTATGGCAAACTTGAACCTAGCTAGTTTAAATGCGAGGGGCATGAGATCTCGAAGCAAGGCTGCTCGCGTGCTGAGGGATCTCATAGCCCTGGAGGTAGATATAGCTACAATTCAGGAGACCCACTTTGTTGGGCCCGGGGATTGCAGTGTGCTGGTGAACGACTTTGACGTTTATTCAGCATACGGCAATTCCTTTAGCCGTGGGGTTTCTGTGTTAGTGAGTCGCACCCTAGGTGCGGCGGTTACTGTAGTTCACGCGTGCGCTCATGGAAGGCTGGTCGTGGTCGATGTTGCCGTTAAAAGCAGTAAGTTCCGGATTTTGGCAGTTTACGCGCCCAATATCGCTGGGGAGAGGGTTTCCTTTTTTCGGCAGGTGGAGGTGTTCCTTTCGGCGGGTCCGGAGCGAGTAGTTTTAATGGGGGACTGGAATGCCATCCTGGACCCCAAGATAGATAAGGTCGGGGGGAATAGAGGGTCGGATCGGTGTGAAAGCAGCCTGTCTGACCTGATGGCCTCGTGCGATCTTGTCGACAGGTTCCGTCTGGATCACCCAGGGAGGGAGATGTGGACGTGGCAAAGTAGCGTGGCCGCCTGTCCAAGTACCTACTTGGACAGGATGTTAATTAGAAGAGGCGACATAGATTTCTTATCGTGTCCCACGTTCCACTGGTTAGGTCATTCGGACCATAAATTAGTAATGGCCCGTTTGAGATTAGGTAATAGGCCTAGGTTGGCTGGCTACTGGAAGTTGAACGCCTCCTTGTTGGAGATGAACGACTTTCGGGAACAGCTGACAACACTAATTCAGCGGGAGTTAGTGGGGGCGGTTACCGGGAGTAGCTGGTGGGTTAGACTTAAGGCTACCATTAGGCTCTTTTGTGTCCAATACAGCCAACGCCTCGCGTTAACTAGGGCACGGACCAAAAGGCAGCTAGAAGATAGATTGACCCGGGCGGTGGCTGGTGGGGATCCCCTAGAGATAAACATAGTTAAGGGGGACCTTCAGCGCTTGGCTAGCGAGCGTTACGAAGGGCAAGTAGTTAGGGCTAGGTTAAAAAGAGTCTCTAACGAAGCCGTGAACGTTGACGCTGTTGAGCGTAAGGCTGCCTTAAGACGTGGTTCGGACGGGTACATTCGGAAGGTGAAAAACCTGGAAGGACATACCCTCGTATCGACTCGAGAGATTTGCAGTGGGTTTCGTCAACATTTGAAGGAACGCTTTACCCAACTACCCAGACTCCGCGGCCAGGAGTTTGGCAGCTATTTAGCCGGCTCGCCCCGCCTTACTGCGGACCGAGCAGCTAGCTGTGATGGGGTGGTTACAGAGCGTGAAGTCATTACTGCGTTGAAGCAGGTTGGCCAGAACAGATCTCCAGGGCTCGATGGTCTGCCCTACGAATTGTATTTGAGGCTGTCGCCCATGTTTGTTCCTCTTCTGACGGGTGTGTTTAACCACTGGTTTTCCCAGGGATCCATCCCTGGGCAGGTAACCAAAGGAGTGGTCACACTACTGAAGAAGAAAGAGCGGCATGGTGGGGAGGACTTAGATGATTACAGGCCCATCACTCTGCTAAACACAGAGTTGAAGATTTTGGCCCGCGTTCTTGCAAACCGACTGCAGGTTGTCATCGGTGATTTGGTCGAACCGGATCAGACTTGTTCTGTGAAGGGGAGAACGATTAAAGACAACTTGCACTTGGTGCGCACGATCATAGAGGGGTTAGAAGACGACACAGGAGCCGCGCTGATCAATTTAGATCAGTCCAAAGCTTTCGATAGGGTCGACCATGGTTTCTTGGAGTCTGTTTTGGAGACCGCCGGTTTTGGTCCGGACTTCCGCAAGTGGATTTCCGTTTTGTATCGTGACCCCACGGTAGCGGTACAAGTAAATGGTAGGTTGTCGGAGTCCTTTGGGGTCTCTCGGTCGGTGCGCCAGGGGTGTCCGCTGTCGCCTCTGCTTTATGTCCTGGCGTTGGAGCCCTTCCTTCGCAAGTTAAGGGACGAGACGACGAGACCAGTCCTACGCGGGATAGCTCTACCTGGCGGCCGATTTGCCAGGGTTTCCGCGTACGCCGATGACGTCACCGTTTATGTAGGGCGAAGGATCGATATTAAAGCGGTGATAGAGGCGGTCGATGAGTATGAACGTGTTACAGGGGCCATAGTCAACCGCAGCAAGTCCGTTGGCCTGCGGTTGGGCACTTGGACCGGGGTAAACTCGCTTCCAGGTGAGTTCGGCTGGACAGATGGCCCGGTAAAGATTCTTGGAATCTGGTTCGGGCCTGGGCTCCAGCTGGACAAAAATTGGTCGGAGGTACAGACAAAGGTCGAATCGTCAGTGGGGACTTGGATTCGCAGGGGTTTGTCCCTGAAGGGTCGTGCGGAGGCGTGCCAAACTTACGTCTTTCCGTTGATCCTTTACCACTTGTCAGTACTTCCTCTGCCTGCGGACCGCTGTAAGGCTTTGGAGCGACTCCTTTTCAGACTCCTCTGGAAAGGGGGAAAGCCGTATGTCCGTAGACAGGTCTGTACACAGAAACTCAGCGATGGAGGCTTGGGAATGCCTGACTTGTTAAGTCATAAGCACGCCGAAAGATTGGAGTTCCTAAGTCGGACACTGCTTGAGGAATTGCACTGGGTACCAGTTGTGGAGCACGCTTTCCCACAGCTCGTGCCCTCCCCTGCCGCCGAAGGTCGCAGAAGACCGGCGGGGGAACGGCGGTTCCTCTCCGAATGCCGAGCCGCCCTTAGGGCATTGCCGGGGTCCAGTGACCTTGCACGGCCTAGGAGGAGACTGTATCGGGATTTAGTAGTGGGGACCGCAAAAGATCCGCTGGTTGAGCGGCTGCACATGTCGAGGGAGGAGGTCCTCTCTCAGTGGAATTGGGCGCCAGCCAGTAGCTTTCTAAATAATTCAGAGTTTTCAATCACATGGAGGCTAGTCCGGAATGCGCTGCCACTTTTCGGCGTACTAGCCGGATTCTGCAGAGAGGATGAATACGTTCCTTTCTGCCCCCGCTGCGAGGAAGACGAAGATGAAACGAGGGAGCATGCCTTTTTTCTTTGCAGCGGAGTTCGGAAGCTCTGGGAGTACGTCGGAAGGGTAACGGCTCGCATCGACCCCGAGCGGTTGGTGCCACTTGATTTGGCGTACGTCGTCGACAACATGGATCCGCCGTTTACTGGGGAGAGACGATTGGTGTTTCTAGCGATCCTAGCAGTAGCTAGATTAGTAACGTGGATTTCACGTCTTGAGATTGTCCATGAGGAGCAATCTGTTTCGGATCGGGATCTGGTTGGTCGCTTTAAACATCAACTTAAAGTAAAGATCAGATGCGATTGGAAAAGATTGCACCGCATGGACTTTGATAGGAGATGGGTGCACAACACTAGTTTGTGCATCCGACGAGGCGCTAGGTTTAAGTTTGTTTTCCCACCCTAGTGGTATCTGTCAGGCGGTGCTAAGGTTCTACGGAACCCAGCCCCAAACAAAGTAACAGAGTAGGGATAGTTAGGTCCTAACCACCACGAGTGGAAAATTCTTTATTAGATACTAGACTAGGGCAAGTATGAAAGTTGATCCCGTCCCTGAATTTATTTTTATCGGCAATAGGAGAGCTTCCAAAAGATGCCCAGTCCACCCTTTGTTTTGTCCCCGGTCTGTTTGCCCCTATACGTACATTTATCTTGGAAGACGCCGTCCAGTCCTGATGTTACCCATCCCTATCTAATTTATTTTCAAATATCGTCCCTAGGTCCCCCACTCCCCACTAGGGAACGACCTGCTTGCTTTCGACCTTCGGGACCGAAAGACAGTAGGCGCTCCATATTTAGAAATAGGTTGGGGGGATCCATTACTAACCCGACCCCATAGGCATTTTGTTAATTTGTTTTTTCTTTTCTTTTTGGGTGTATCTTAGTTTGCCCCCCTCCCCATCATCTCATCCCTCATTTTTAGAAAAAATTTTATTTCCAAAATCATATTTTCTTTTTTGTTTGTACATATGATTTTGTTTTGTTGAATAAAAACATTTATTTCTTTCAGTTAAAAACGCCAAAGCCATACGCTGGGGAGATTTTAAGTAGATAAACTCCATGGTAAGAATGATAATATAAAAAATAGTGTCTTAGCATAGGAATTTTAATAAAGTCTTCAAAGACCTAGCATAGTTTAGAATGACCCTCGACCCCCCTTTCCCCCTACTGGCTTCATGCCTAAGTGTCTCTGGACCCCAAATGAGGGCCTGGCAGTAGATAATGCCAGGTCCGGGGCAGAACACTAAATAAAGGGCTTGGTTCTCATGCGAAGCTCCTTTAACTGTTCACGTTTTCTATTCTTTTTTCAGATTGTTCAGTGTCTGGAACCGACTTAAGCAGCCGGCAGGACTAGAGGTTACCCACGTACCCTTTTGTGGTGAAGGCCCTCTAGCTTCCAAATCGGCGGGTCGGGGAAGGGCACTGGGCCAACAAATCAAGAGGCAGGCCTCTGCCTCTAACACCATGGGGGACGCCCCTGGTGTTGTGCCGAGAAGGGGGGGTGTCACATCCGGTGACACCCCAGCGCCGAGAAGGGGGGGTGTCACACCCGGTGACACCCCAGTGCCGAGAAGGGGGGGTGTCACACCCGGTGACACCCCAGTGCCGAGAAGGGGGGGTGTCACACCCGGTGACACCCCAGTGCCGAGAAGGGGGGGTGTCACACCCGGTGACACCCCAGTGCCGAGAAGGGGGAGCGTCACATTCGGTGACGTTCCAGTGCCGTTGACGGGTAACGTCACAATGCCGTCGAGTGACGTTACAGTGCCGCTGTCGGGGGAGACCACGCCCAATGGAATCCCAGTGCCGTCGAGAGATACCACACCCGGTGGAGTCTCAGTGCCGTCGTCGTTGTCAGGGGATGCCACACCCAGTGAAATCCCACTATCACCTGCAGCGTTCATGGTAGAAATAGAGTCTCTAGCCGCGGGGTATTCACCATCACCTCCTGTATACCTAGTAGAGGGAAAACACTCTAGGCCCGGGGGCGCTGAACCAAGGGAGGACAGCGACACAGATTTTCTCAACCCATGGGCAGTTGTCGGGGGAAAACCACGGACACGGGAAGAGAAAAGAGCAATCAAGACAGGCTGGGCCATACCTCAAAGGCCCATCAGGAAATCACACCCTTCCACAGAAGGAACGAACAGAGCGGTCAAGTCGGCAAACAACAGCCCGAAGAAGAGGGAACCAGCTTTGAGGAGATGGAACTCTCTGGAGTTTGAGAAACCTACTGCACGGCAACCTATGACTCACGAGAAGAAGCAGAATCCGGGGAAAAGCCCAGAAGCAAGACCGGAGAAGACGGGTCACGAGGGATCACAGCAGCAGAGCCCAGGAAAGAGTCCAGAAGCTGGAAGCAGCTGGGGACCAAATCAAACAAGTCCAGAGAAGACCTGGGGCCCGAAGGAGCAAAAGAGCCCGGAAGCATACCGAAGACTCTTCCAGGAAAAGTACCGGCACCTCACGGACGGAAATGAAATCAAGCCAGTCCCCGGGAAGCTCGAAAGCCTCAGAAGAAGAATTGTGTCCCTAGTGACTTTCGATGAAAAACAGAAGGGGCTCACCGGATTGAGCAAGGAGAAAATGATAAGCTTGTTGGTGGAAACAAACATCCCAGCAACTTACATAGTGCGTAGAAGTTACGCAATGTGGGATGTCCTGCTACCCACAGAAGAAGACGCCATCAGAACATCAAAAAGCGACACAATATGGAAGGGGATCCGGTGTAAGCCAGAATACCTGGAAAAAAGACGAACAACGGTGACCATTCTGGGAGTCCCATGGTGTTTCGAAGAGGAGCAGGTCGGAGCCATCTTATCACAATATGGGGACGTGGAGGCAGTGACGGCAGCGCGAGGCCCCAAAAATATAATGACCGGAGATTATAAGCTCAAGATGAGGGTCAACAGAGCTGGCTTCAACACAATCCCCGCCCAACTGACATGGGAGAAATGGACAATGTCCATAATCGTCGAAGGCAGAAGGCCACACTGTTGGAGCTGTAGGATGCCGGGCCACATGGCGAAGTTCTGCCCGAAGAGGGATCCAGTGCCCCCACCGACAGCGGTGCCCCCGGTGAAAGTGACGGAGAAAGCAGTCACACCAACAGCGGAGACACCAAGGAGCTGGAGTACTGTGGCCAAGAAGGGAAAGCAGAAGACAGTGGCCCCGGAAAAGCCAAAAGACCAGAAACAAAAGGAAGAGAAGTCGGGAGTGAAACGAAAGTTGGCCCCCGAATCAGAAGAGGAAGAAGAAGAAAAGAAGACGGAAAAAAGAAGCCTGGCAGCCACAAACAAGAAGGTTAAGGAAGACCAGGAAGACGACAACGAAGAAGACCAAGAAAACCCTGCCCAACCGTCAGACCCCATGGATGAGCAGAATACCCCTCCCCCTACCACTACTACTCCTACTACCAACGAGGAGACCTCTGAAGCCCAAACTTCCGAAGACGTAGAAGCCGGGTCCCCAGAGGACATGGAAGCAGAAGAGAACAAAGAGACGATCAGCACCACCACCACCCCGGTAGCCCCGATCCGGACTGAACGAACACGGAAGAGGCCTTTCTTACCCGGGGAGAGGATATGCGAGGTGGACGTGAGCCAGGGACCGGTGGACCTCAGCGCAGGCCAGAAGAAACACGTCCAAAAGCTGGAAAAGCTCACCGAAGTGGACGGGAAGGAAGTGGAGAGGCCAACCAACTTCAGTGAAGCACCGATGCTCATCACGTTCCTAAGAAAGGAGAAGGGGGCCAGAGTAAAAGCATTATGGAGGATGGTTGCCGAAGCGAAACTGGCTTTTCCGGGGCTGAAGATTGTGGATGAGGAGCACCCGTCCTTAATGCAAATAGCAGTCAAGTGCGAAGGGAGGGTCCCCATTTATGTTCACCCATCCCTTTATAGAGCCTTGAAAATAACCTTTCCCTTAGACGTGGGGGGACTGGTCCGAGGAGGTCAGTTCACAACAGAGTTGCTAACTGGCAGCATCGGTCAGTCTTTCGGCGTTCTAACACCCGAGGACTTTAGACCCGTTTTTGAGGGATACTTCTAGTTAGGGAAATTATGGCAAACTTGAACCTAGCTAGTTTAAATGCGAGGGGCATGAGATCTCGAAGCAAGGCTGCTCGCGTGCTGAGGGATCTCATAGCCCTGGAGGTAGATATAGCTACAATTCAGGAGACCCACTTTGTTGGGCCCGGGGATTGCAGTGTGCTGGTGAACGACTTTGACGTTTATTCAGCATACGGCAATTCCTTTAGCCGTGGGGTTTCTGTGTTAGTGAGTCGCACCCTAGGTGCGGCGGTTACTGTAGTTCACGCGTGCGCTCATGGAAGGCTGGTCGTGGTCGATGTTGCCGTTAAAAGCAGTAAGTTCCGGATTTTGGCAGTTTACGCGCCCAATATCGCTGGGGAGAGGGTTTCCTTTTTTCGGCAGGTGGAGGTGTTCCTTTCGGCGGGTCCGGAGCGAGTAGTTTTAATGGGGGACTGGAATGCCATCCTGGACCCCAAGATAGATAAGGTCGGGGGGAATAGAGGGTCGGATCGGTGTGAAAGCAGCCTGTCTGACCTGATGGCCTCGTGCGATCTTGTCGACAGGTTCCGTCTGGATCACCCAGGGAGGGAGATGTGGACGTGGCAAAGTAGCGTGGCCGCCTGTCCAAGTACCTACTTGGACAGGATGTTAATTAGAAGAGGCGACATAGATTTCTTATCGTGTCCCACGTTCCACTGGTTAGGTCATTCGGACCATAAATTAGTAATGGCCCGTTTGAGATTAGGTAATAGGCCTAGGTTGGCTGGCTACTGGAAGTTGAACGCCTCCTTGTTGGAGATGAACGACTTTCGGGAACAGCTGACAACACTAATTCAGCGGGAGTTAGTGGGGGCGGTTACCGGGAGTAGCTGGTGGGTTAGACTTAAGGCTACCATTAGGCTCTTTTGTGTCCAATACAGCCAACGCCTCGCGTTAACTAGGGCACGGACCAAAAGGCAGCTAGAAGATAGATTGACCCGGGCGGTGGCTGGTGGGGATCCCCTAGAGATAAACATAGTTAAGGGGGACCTTCAGCGCTTGGCTAGCGAGCGTTACGAAGGGCAAGTAGTTAGGGCTAGGTTAAAAAGAGTCTCTAACGAAGCCGTGAACGTTGACGCTGTTGAGCGTAAGGCTGCCTTAAGACGTGGTTCGGACGGGTACATTCGGAAGGTGAAAAACCTGGAAGGACATACCCTCGTATCGACTCGAGAGATTTGCAGTGGGTTTCGTCAACATTTGAAGGAACGCTTTACCCAACTACCCAGACTCCGCGGCCAGGAGTTTGGCAGCTATTTAGCCGGCTCGCCCCGCCTTACTGCGGACCGAGCAGCTAGCTGTGATGGGGTGGTTACAGAGCGTGAAGTCATTACTGCGTTGAAGCAGGTTGGCCAGAACAGATCTCCAGGGCTCGATGGTCTGCCCTACGAATTGTATTTGAGGCTGTCGCCCATGTTTGTTCCTCTTCTGACGGGTGTGTTTAACCACTGGTTTTCCCAGGGATCCATCCCTGGGCAGGTAACCAAAGGAGTGGTCACACTACTGAAGAAGAAAGAGCGGCATGGTGGGGAGGACTTAGATGATTACAGGCCCATCACTCTGCTAAACACAGAGTTGAAGATTTTGGCCCGCGTTCTTGCAAACCGACTGCAGGTTGTCATCGGTGATTTGGTCGAACCGGATCAGACTTGTTCTGTGAAGGGGAGAACGATTAAAGACAACTTGCACTTGGTGCGCACGATCATAGAGGGGTTAGAAGACGACACAGGAGCCGCGCTGATCAATTTAGATCAGTCCAAAGCTTTCGATAGGGTCGACCATGGTTTCTTGGAGTCTGTTTTGGAGACCGCCGGTTTTGGTCCGGACTTCCGCAAGTGGATTTCCGTTTTGTATCGTGACCCCACGGTAGCGGTACAAGTAAATGGTAGGTTGTCGGAGTCCTTTGGGGTCTCTCGGTCGGTGCGCCAGGGGTGTCCGCTGTCGCCTCTGCTTTATGTCCTGGCGTTGGAGCCCTTCCTTCGCAAGTTAAGGGACGAGACGACGAGACCAGTCCTACGCGGGATAGCTCTACCTGGCGGCCGATTTGCCAGGGTTTCCGCGTACGCCGATGACGTCACCGTTTATGTAGGGCGAAGGATCGATATTAAAGCGGTGATAGAGGCGGTCGATGAGTATGAACGTGTTACAGGGGCCATAGTCAACCGCAGCAAGTCCGTTGGCCTGCGGTTGGGCACTTGGACCGGGGTAAACTCGCTTCCAGGTGAGTTCGGCTGGACAGATGGCCCGGTAAAGATTCTTGGAATCTGGTTCGGGCCTGGGCTCCAGCTGGACAAAAATTGGTCGGAGGTACAGACAAAGGTCGAATCGTCAGTGGGGACTTGGATTCGCAGGGGTTTGTCCCTGAAGGGTCGTGCGGAGGCGTGCCAAACTTACGTCTTTCCGTTGATCCTTTACCACTTGTCAGTACTTCCTCTGCCTGCGGACCGCTGTAAGGCTTTGGAGCGACTCCTTTTCAGACTCCTCTGGAAAGGGGGAAAGCCGTATGTCCGTAGACAGGTCTGTACACAGAAACTCAGCGATGGAGGCTTGGGAATGCCTGACTTGTTAAGTCATAAGCACGCCGAAAGATTGGAGTTCCTAAGTCGGACACTGCTTGAGGAATTGCACTGGGTACCAGTTGTGGAGCACGCTTTCCCACAGCTCGTGCCCTCCCCTGCCGCCGAAGGTCGCAGAAGACCGGCGGGGGAACGGCGGTTCCTCTCCGAATGCCGAGCCGCCCTTAGGGCATTGCCGGGGTCCAGTGACCTTGCACGGCCTAGGAGGAGACTGTATCGGGATTTAGTAGTGGGGACCGCAAAAGATCCGCTGGTTGAGCGGCTGCACATGTCGAGGGAGGAGGTCCTCTCTCAGTGGAATTGGGCGCCAGCCAGTAGCTTTCTAAATAATTCAGAGTTTTCAATCACATGGAGGCTAGTCCGGAATGCGCTGCCACTTTTCGGCGTACTAGCCGGATTCTGCAGAGAGGATGAATACGTTCCTTTCTGCCCCCGCTGCGAGGAAGACGAAGATGAAACGAGGGAGCATGCCTTTTTTCTTTGCAGCGGAGTTCGGAAGCTCTGGGAGTACGTCGGAAGGGTAACGGCTCGCATCGACCCCGAGCGGTTGGTGCCACTTGATTTGGCGTACGTCGTCGACAACATGGATCCGCCGTTTACTGGGGAGAGACGATTGGTGTTTCTAGCGATCCTAGCAGTAGCTAGATTAGTAACGTGGATTTCACGTCTTGAGATTGTCCATGAGGAGCAATCTGTTTCGGATCGGGATCTGGTTGGTCGCTTTAAACATCAACTTAAAGTAAAGATCAGATGCGATTGGAAAAGATTGCACCGCATGGACTTTGATAGGAGATGGGTGCACAACACTAGTTTGTGCATCCGACGAGGCGCTAGGTTTAAGTTTGTTTTCCCACCCTAGTGGTATCTGTCAGGCGGTGCTAAGGTTCTACGGAACCCAGCCCCAAACAAAGTAACAGAGTAGGGATAGTTAGGTCCTAACCACCACGAGTGGAAAATTCTTTATTAGATACTAGACTAGGGCAAGTATGAAAGTTGATCCCGTCCCTGAATTTATTTTTATCGGCAATAGGAGAGCTTCCAAAAGATGCCCAGTCCACCCTTTGTTTTGTCCCCGGTCTGTTTGCCCCTATACGTACATTTATCTTGGAAGACGCCGTCCAGTCCTGATGTTACCCATCCCTATCTAATTTATTTTCAAATATCGTCCCTAGGTCCCCCACTCCCCACTAGGGAACGACCTGCTTGCTTTCGACCTTCGGGACCGAAAGACAGTAGGCGCTCCATATTTAGAAATAGGTTGGGGGGATCCATTACTAACCCGACCCCATAGGCATTTTGTTAATTTGTTTTTTCTTTTCTTTTTGGGTGTATCTTAGTTTGCCCCCCTCCCCATCATCTCATCCCTCATTTTTAGAAAAAATTTTATTTCCAAAATCATATTTTCTTTTTTGTTTGTACATATGATTTTGTTTTGTTGAATAAAAACATTTATTTCTTTCAGTTAAAAACGCCAAAGCCATACGCTGGGGAGATTTTAAGTAGATAAACTCCATGGTAAGAATGATAATATAAAAAATAGTGTCTTAGCATAGGAATTTTAATAAAGTCTTCAAAGACCTAGCATAGTTTAGAATGACCCTCGACCCCCCTTTCCCCCTACTGGCTTCATGCCTAAGTGTCTCTGGACCCCAAATGAGGGCCTGGCAGTAGATAATGCCAGGTCCGGGGCAGAACACTAAATAAAGGGCTTGGTTCTCATGCGAAGCTCCTTTAACTGTTCACGTTTTCTATTCTTTTTTCAGATTGTTCAGTGTCTGGAACCGACTTAAGCAGCCGGCAGGACTAGAGGTTACCCACGTACCCTTTTGTGGTGAAGGCCCTCTAGCTTCCAAATCGGCGGGTCGGGGAAGGGCACTGGGCCAACAAATCAAGAGGCAGGCCTCTGCCTCTAACACCATGGGGGACGCCCCTGGTGTTGTGCCGAGAAGGGGGGGTGTCACATCCGGTGACACCCCAGCGCCGAGAAGGGGGGGTGTCACACCCGGTGACACCCCAGTGCCGAGAAGGGGGGGTGTCACACCCGGTGACACCCCAGTGCCGAGAAGGGGGGGTGTCACACCCGGTGACACCCCAGTGCCGAGAAGGGGGGGTGTCACACCCGGTGACACCCCAGTGCCGAGAAGGGGGAGCGTCACATTCGGTGACGTTCCAGTGCCGTTGACGGGTAACGTCACAATGCCGTCGAGTGACGTTACAGTGCCGCTGTCGGGGGAGACCACGCCCAATGGAATCCCAGTGCCGTCGAGAGATACCACACCCGGTGGAGTCTCAGTGCCGTCGTCGTTGTCAGGGGATGCCACACCCAGTGAAATCCCACTATCACCTGCAGCGTTCATGGTAGAAATAGAGTCTCTAGCCGCGGGGTATTCACCATCACCTCCTGTATACCTAGTAGAGGGAAAAGACTCTAGGCCCGGGGGCGCTGAACCAAGGGAGGACAGCGACACAGATTTTCTCAACCCATGGGCATTTGTCGGGGGAAAACCACGGACACGGGAAGAGAAAAGAGCAATCAAGACAGGCTGGGCCATACCTCAAAGGCCCATCAGGAAATCACAC
Source organism: Euprymna scolopes (assembly GCF_053919585.1). Classification (NCBI taxonomy): domain Eukaryota; kingdom Metazoa; phylum Mollusca; class Cephalopoda; order Sepiida; family Sepiolidae; genus Euprymna; species Euprymna scolopes. The sequence goes on along the minus strand of NC_136483.1, from coordinate 34,577,330 downwards.
CCTTCCGCAGAAGGAACGAACAGAGCGGTCAGGTCGGCGGACAACAGCCCGAAGAAGAGGGAACCAGCTTTGAGGAGATGGAACTCTCTTGAGTTTGAGAAACCTACTGCACGGCAACCTATGACTCACGAGAAGAAGCAGAATCCGGGAAAAAGCCCAGAAGCAAGACCGGAGAAGACGGGTCACGAGGGATCACAACAGCAGAGCCCAGGAAAAAGTCCAGAAGCTGGAAGCAGCTGGGGACCAAATCAAACAAGTCCAGAGAAGACCTGGGGCCCGAAGGAGCAAAAGAGCCCGGAAGCATACCGAAGACTCTTCCAGGAAAAGTACCGGCACCTCACGGACGGAAATGAAATCAAGCCAGTCCCAGGGAAGCTCGAAAGCCTCAGAAGAAGAATTGTGTCCCTAGTGACTTTCGATGAAAAACAAAAGGGGCTCACCGGATTGAGCAAGGAGAAAATGATAAGCTTGTTGGTGGAAACAAACATCCCAGCAACTTACATAGTGCGTAGAAGTTACGCAATGTGGGATGTCCTGCTACCCACAGAAGAAGACGCCATCAGAACATCGAAAAGCGACACAATATGGAAGGGGATCCGGTGTAAGCCAGAATACCTGGAAAAAAGACGAACAACGGTGACCATTCTGGGAGTCCCATGGTGTTTCGAAGAGGAGCAGGTCGGAGCCATCTTATCACAATATGGGGACGTGGAGGCAGTGACGGCAGCGCGAGGCCCCAAAAATATAATGACCGGAGATTATAAGCTCAAGATGAGGGTCAACAGAGCTGGCTTCAACACAATCCCCGCCCAACTGACATGGGAGAAATGGACAATGTCCATAATCGTCGAAGGCAGAAGGCCACACTGTTGGAGCTGTAGGATGCCGGGCCACATGGCGAAGTTCTGCCCGAAGAGGGATCCAGTGCCCCCACCGACAGCGGTGCCCCCGGTGAAAGTGACGGAGAAAGCAGTCACACCAACAGCGGAGACACCAAGGAGCTGGAGTACTGTGGCCAAGAAGGGAAAGCAGAAGGCAGTGGCCCCGGAAAAGCCAAAAGACCAGAAACAAAAGGAAGAGAAGTCGGGAGTGAAACGAAAGTTGGCCCCCGAATCAGAAGAGGAAGAAGAAGAAAAGAAGACGGAAAAAAGAAGCCTGGCAGCCACAAACAAGAAGGTTAAGGAAGACCAGGAAGACGACGACGAAGAAGACCAAGAAAACCCTGCCCAACCGTCAGACCCCATGGATGAGCAGAATACCCCTCCCCCTACCACTACTACTCCTACTACCAACGAGGAGACCTCTGAAGCCCAAACTTCCGAAGACGTAGAAGCCGGGTCCCCAGAGGACATGGAAGCAGAAGAGAACAAAGAGACGATCAGCACCACCACCACCCCGGTAGCCCCGATCCGGACTGAAAGAACACGGAAGAGGCCTTTCTTACCCGGGGAGAGGATATGCGAGGTGGATGTGAGCCAGGGACCGGTGGACCTCAGCGCAGGCCAGAAGAAGCACGTCCAAAAGCTGGAAAAGCTCACCGAAGTGGACGGGAAGGAAGTGGAGAGGCCAACCAACTTCAGTGAAGCACCGATGCTCATCACGTTCCTGAGAAAGGAGAAGGGGGCCAGAGTAAAAGCATTATGGAGGATGGTTGCCGAAGCGAAACTGGCTTTTCCGGGGCTGAAGATTGTGGATGAGGAGCACCCGTCCTTAATGCAAATAGCAGTCAAGTGCGAAGGGAGGGTCCCCATTTATGTTCACCCATCCCTTTATAGAGCCTTGAAAATAACCTTTCCCTTAGACGTGGGGGGACTGGTCCGAGGAGGTCAGTTCACAACAGAGTTGCTAACTGGCAGCATCGGTCAGTCTTTCGGCGTTCTAACACCCGAGGACTTTAGACCCGTTTTTGAGGGATACTTCTAGTTAAGGAAATTATGGCAAACTTGAACCTAGCTAGTTTAAATGCGAGGGGCATGAGATCTCGAAGCAAGGCTGCTCGCGTGCTGAGGGATCTCATAGCCCTGGAGGTAGATATAGCTACAATTCAGGAGACCCACTTTGTTGGGCCCGGGGATTGCAGTGTGCTGGTGAACGACTTTGACGTTTATTCAGCATACGGCAATTCCTTTAGCCGTGGGGTTTCTGTGTTAGTGAGTCGCACCCTAGGTGCGGCGGTTACTGTAGTTCACGCGTGCGCTCATGGAAGGCTGGTCGTGGTCGATGTTGCCGTTAAAAGCAGTAAGTTCCGGATTTTGGCAGTTTACGCGCCCAATATCGCTGGGGAGAGGGTTTCCTTTTTTCGGCAGGTGGAGGTGTTCCTTTCGGCGGGTCCGGAGCGAGTAGTTTTAATGGGGGACTGGAATGCCATCCTGGACCCCAAGATAGATAAGGTCGGGGGGAATAGAGGGTCGGATCGGTGTGAAAGCAGCCTGTCTGACCTGATGGCCTCGTGCGATCTTGTCGACAGGTTCCGTCTGGATCACCCAGGGAGGGAGATGTGGACGTGGCAAAGTAGCGTGGCCGCCTGTCCAAGTACCTACTTGGACAGGATGTTAATTAGAAGAGGCGACATAGATTTCTTATTGTGTCCCACGTTCCACTGGTTAGGTCATTCGGACCATAAATTAGTAATGGCCCGTTTGAGATTAGGTAATAGGCCTAGGTTGGCTGGCTACTGGAAGTTGAACGCCTCCTTGTTGGAGATGAACGACTTTCGGGAACAGCTGACAACACTAATTCAGCGGGAGTTAGTGGGGGCGGTTACCGGGAGTAGCTGGTGGGTTAGACTTAAGGCTACCATTAGGCTCTTTTGTGTCCAATACAGCCAACGCCTCGCGTTAACTAGGGCACGGACCAAAAGGCAGCTAGAAGATAGATTGACCCGGGCGGTGGTTGGTGGGGATCCCCTAGAGATAAACATAGTTAAGGGGGACCTTCAGCGCTTGGCTAGCGAGCGTTACGAAGGGCAAGTAGTTAGGGCTAGGTTAAAAAGAGTCTCTAACGAAGCCGTGAACGTTGACGCTGTTGAGCGTAAGGCTGCCTTAAGACGTGGTTCGGACGGGTACATTCGGAAGGTGAAAAACCTGGAAGGACATACCCTCGTATCGACTCGAGAGATTTGCAATGGGTTTCGTCAACATTTGAAGGAACGCTTTACCCAACTACCCAGACTCCGCGGCCAGGAGTTTGGCAGCTATTTAGCCGGCTCGCCCCGCCTTACTGCGGACCGAGCAGCTAGCTGTGATGGGGTGGTTACAGAGCGTGAAGTCATTACTGCGTTGAAGCAGGTTGGCCAGAACAGATCTCCAGGGCTCGATGGTCTGCCCTACGAATTGTATTTGAGGCTGTCGCCCATGTTTGTTCCTCTTCTGACGGGTGTGTTTAACCACTGGTTTTCCCAGGGATCCATCCCTGGGCAGGTAACCAAAGGAGTGGTCACACTACTGAAGAAGAAAGAGCGGCATGGTGGGGAGGACTTAGATGATTACAGGCCCATCACTCTGCTAAACACAGAGTTGAAGATTTTGGCCCGCGTTCTTGCAAACCGACTGCAGGTTGTCATCGGTGATTTGGTCGAACCGGATCAGACTTGTTCTGTGAAGGGGAGAACGATTAAAGACAACTTGCACTTGGTGCGCACGATCATAGAGGGGTTAGAAGACGACACAGGAGCCGCGCTGATCAATTTAGATCAGTCCAAAGCTTTCGATAGGGTCGACCATGGTTTCTTGGAGTCTGTTTTGGAGACCGCCGGTTTTGGTCCGGACTTCCGCAAGTGGATTTCCGTTTTGTATCGTGACCCCACGGTAGCGGTACAAGTAAATGGTAGGTTGTCGGAGTCCTTTGGGGTCTCTCGGTCGGTGCGCCAGGGGTGTCCGCTGTCGCCTCTGCTTTATGTCCTGGCGTTGGAGCCCTTCCTTCGCAAGTTAAGGGACGAGACGACGAGACCAGTCCTACGCGGGATAGCTCTACCTGGCGGCCGATTTGCCAGGGTTTCCGCGTACGCCGATGACGTCACCGTTTATGTAGGGCGAAGGATCGATATTAAAGCGGTGATAGAGGCGGTCGATGAGTATGAACGTGTTACAGGGGCCATAGTCAACCGCAGCAAGTCCGTTGGCCTGCGGTTGGGCACTTGGACCGGGGTAAACTCGCTTCCAGGTGAGTTCGGCTGGACAGATGGCCCGGTAAAGATTCTTGGAATCTGGTTCGGGCCTGGGCTCCAGCTGGACAAAAATTGGTCGGAGGTACAGACAAAGGTCGAATCGTCAGTGGGGACTTGGATTCGCAGGGGTTTGTCCCTGAAGGGTCGTGCGGAGGCGTGCCAAACTTACGTCTTTCCGTTGATCCTTTACCACTTGTCAGTACTTCCTCTGCCTGCGGACCGCTGTAAGGCTTTGGAGCGACTCCTTTTCAGACTCCTCTGGAAAGGGGGAAAGCCGTATGTCCGTAGACAGGTCTGTACACAGAAACTCAACGATGGAGGCTTGGGAATGCCTGACTTGTTAAGTCATAAGCACGCCGAAAGATTGGCGTTCCTAAGTCGGACACTGCTTGAGGAATTGCACTGGGTACCAGTTGTGGAGCACGCTTTCCCACAGCTCGTGCCCTCCCCTGCCGCCGAAGGTCGCAGAAGACCGGCGGGGGAACGGCGGTTCCTCTCCGAATGCCGAGCCGCCCTTAGGGCATTGCCGGGGTCCAGTGACCTTGCACGGCCTAGGAGGAGACTGTATCGGGATTTAGTAGTGGGGACCGCAAAAGATCCGCTGGTTGAGCGGCTGCACATGTCGAGGGAGGAGGTCCTCTCTCAGTGGAATTGGGCGCCAGCCAGTAGCTTTCTAAATAATTCAGAGTTTTCAATCACATGGAGGCTAGTCCGGAATGCGCTGCCACTTTTCGGCGTACTAGCCGGATTCTGCAGAGAGGATGAATACGTTCCTTTCTGCCCCCGCTGCGAGGAAGACGAAGATGAAACGAGGGAGCATGCCTTTTTTCTTTGCAGCGGAGTTCGGAGGCTCTGGGAGTACGTCGGAAGGGTAACGGCTCGCATCGACCCCGAGCGGTTGGTGCCACTTGATTTGGCGTACGTCGTCGACAACATGGATCCGCCGTTTACTGGGGAGAGACGATTGGTGTTTCTAGCGATCCTAGCAGTAGCTAGATTAGTAACGTGGATTTCACGTCTTGAGATTGTCCATGAGGAGCAATCTGTTTCGGATCGGGATCTGGTTGGTCGCTTTAAACATCAACTTAAAGTAAAGATCAGATGCGATTGGAAAAGATTGCACCGCATGGACTTTGATAGGAGATGGGTGCACAACACTAGTTTGTGCATCCGACGAGGCGCTAGGTTTAAGTTTGTTTTCCCACCCTAGTGGTATCTGTCAGGCGGTGCTAAGGTTCTACGGAACCCAGCCCCAAACAAAGTAACAGAGTAGGGATAGTTAGGTCCTAACCACCACGAGTGGAAAATTCTTTATTAGATACTAGACTAGGGCAAGTATGAAAGTTGATCCCGTCCCTGAATTTATTTTTATCGGCAATAGGAGAGCTTCCAAAAGATGCCCAGTCCACCCTTTGTTTTGTCCCCGGTCTGTTTGCCCCTATACGTACATTTATCTTGGAAGACGCCGTCCAGTCCTGATGTTACCCATCCCTATCTAATTTATTTTCAAATATCGTCCCTAGGTCCCCCACTCCCCACTAGGGAACGACCTGCTTGCTTTCGACCTTCGGGACCGAAAGACAGTAGGCGCTCCATATTTAGAAATAGGTTGGGGGGATCCATTACTAACCCGACCCCATAGGCATTTTGTTAATTTGTTTTTTCTTTTCTTTTTGGGTGTATCTTAGTTTGCCCCCCTCCCCATCATCTCATCCCTCATTTTTAGAAAAAATTTTATTTCCAAAATCATATTTTCTTTTTTGTTTGTACATATGATTTTGTTTTGTTGAATAAAAACATTTATTTCTTTCAGTTAAAAACGCCAAAGCCATACGCTGGGGAGATTTTAAGTAGATAAACTCCATGGTAAGAATGATAATATAAAAAATAGTGTCTTAGCATAGGAATTTTAATAAAGTCTTCAAAGACCTAGCATAGTTTAGAATGACCCTCGACCCCCCTTTCCCCCTACTGGCTTCATGCCTAAGTGTCTCTGGACCCCAAATGAGGGCCTGGCAGTAGATAATGCCAGGTCCGGGGCAGAACACTAAATAAAGGGCTTGGTTCTCATGCAAAGCTCGTACTAATTTTGACGTTTTCTATTCTTTTTCAGATTGTTCAGTGTCTGGAACCGACTTAAGCAGCCGGCAGGACTAGAGGTTACCCACGTACCCTTTTGTGGTGAAGGCCCTCTAGCTTCCAAATCGGCGGGTCGGGGAAGGGCACTGGGCCAACAAATCAAGAGGCAGGCCTCTGCCTCTAACACCATGGGGGACGCCCCTGGTGTTGTGCCGAGAAGGGGGGGTGTCACATCCGGTGACACCCCAGTGCCGAGAAGGGGGGGTGTCACATCCGGTGACACCCCAGCGCCGAGAAGGGGGGGTGTCACACCCGGTGACACCCCAGTGCCGAGAAGGGGGGGTGTCACACCCGGTGACACCCCAGTGCCGAGAAGGGGGGGTGTCACACCCGGTGACACCCCAGTGCCGAGAAGGGGGGGTGTCACACCCGGTGACACCCCAGTGCCGAGAAGGGGGAGCGTCACATTCGGTGACGTTCCAGTGCCGTTGACGGGTAACGTCACAATGCCGTCGAGTGACGTTACAGTGCCGCTGTCGGGGGAGACCACGCCCAATGGAATCCCAGTGCCGTCGAGAGATACCACACCCGGTGGAGTCTCAGTGCCGTCGTCGTTGTCAGGGGATGCCACACCCAGTGAAATCCCACTATCACCTGCAGCGTTCATGGTAGAAATAGAGTCTCTAGCCGCGGGGTATTCACCATCACCTCCTGTATACCTAGTAGAGGGAAAAGACTCTAGGCCCGGGGGCGCTGAACCAAGGGAGGACAGCGACACAGATTTTCTCAACCCATGGGCAGTTGTCGGGGGAAAACCACGGACACGGGAAGAGAAAAGAGCAATCAAGACAGGCTGGGCCATACCTCAAAGGCCCATCAGGAAATCACACCCTTCCGCAGAAGGAACGAACAGAGCGGTCAGGTCGGCGGACAACAGCCCGAAGAAGAGGGAACCAGCATTGAGGAGATGGAACTCTCTTGATTTGGAGAAACCTACTACATGGCAACCTATGACTCACGAGAAGAAGCAGAATCCGGGGAAAAGCCCAGAAGCAAGACCGGAGAAGACGGGTCACGAGGGATCACAGCAGCAGAGCCCAGGAAAAAGTCCAGAAGCTGGAAGCAGCTGGGGACCAAATCAAACAAGTCCAGAGAAGACCTGGGGCCCGAAGGAGCAAAAGAGCCCGGAAGCATACCGAAGACTCTTCCAGGAAAAGTACCGGCACCTCACGGACGGAAATGAAATCAAGCCAGTCCCAGGGAAGCTCGAAAGCCTCAGAAGAAGAATTGTGTCCCTAGTGACTTTCGATGAAAAACAAAAGGGGCTCACCGGATTGAGCAAGGAGAAAATGATAAGCTTGTTGGTGGAAACAAACATCCCAGCAACTTACATAGTGCGTAGAAGTTACGCAATGTGGGATGTCCTGCTACCCACAGAAGAAGACGCCATCAGAACATCGAAAAGCGACACAATATGGAAGGGGATCCGGTGTAAGCCAGAATACCTGGAAAAAAGACGAACAACGGTGACCATTCTGGGAGTCCCATGGTGTTTCGAAGAGGAGCAGGTCGGAGCCATCTTATCACAATATGGGGACGTGGAGGCAGTGACGGCAGCGCGAGGCCCCAAAAATATAATGACCGGAGATTATAAGCTCAAGATGAGGGTCAACAGAGCTGGCTTCAACACAATCCCCGCCCAACTGACATGGGAGAAATGGACAATGTCCATAATCGTCGAAGGCAGAAGGCCACACTGTTGGAGCTGTAGGATGCCGGGCCACATGGCGAAGTTCTGCCCGAAGAGGGATCCAGTGCCCCCACCGACAGCGGTGCCCCCGGTGAAAGTGACGGAGAAAGCAGTCACACCAACAGCGGAGACACCAAGGAGCTGGAGTACTGTGGCCAAGAAGGGAAAGCAGAAGACAGTGGCCCCGGAAAAGCCAAAAGACCAGAAACAAAAGGAAGAGAAGTCGGGAGTGAAACGAAAGTTGGCCCCCGAATCAGAAGAGGAAGAAGAAGAAAAGAAGACGGAAAAAAGAAGCCTGGCAGCCACAAACAAGAAGGTTAAGGAAGACCAGGAAGACGACGACGAAGAAGACCAAGAAAACCCTGCCCAACCGTCAGACCCCATGGATGAGCAGAATACCCCTCCCCCTACCACTACTACTCCTACTACCAACGAGGAGACCTCTGAAGCCCAAACTTCCGAAGACGTAGAAGCCGGGTCCCCAGAGGACATGGAAGCAGAAGAGAACAAAGAGACGATCAGCACCACCACCACCCCGGTAGCCCCGATCCGGACTGAACGAACACGGAAGAGGCCTTTCTTACCCGGGGAGAGGATATGCGAGGTGGATGTGAGCCAGGGACCGGTGGACCTCAGCGCAGGCCAGAAGAAGCACGTCCAAAAGCTGGAAAAGCTCACCGAAGTGGACGGGAAGGAAGTGGAGAGGCCAACCAACTTCAGTGAAGCACCGATGCTCATCACGTTCCTGAGAAAGGAGAAGGGGGCCAGAGTAAAAGCATTATGGAGGATGGTTGCCGAAGCGAAACTGGCTTTTCCGGGGCTGAAGATTGTGGATGAGGAGCACCCGTCCTTAATGCAAATAGCAGTCAAGTGCGAAGGGAGGGTCCCCATTTATGTTCACCCATCCCTTTATAGAGCCTTGAAAATAACCTTTCCCTTAGACGTGGGGGGACTGGTCCGAGGAGGTCAGTTCACAACAGAGTTGCTAACTGGCAGCATCGGTCAGTCTTTCGGCGTTCTAACACCCGAGGACTTTAGACCCGTTTTTGAGGGATACTTCTAGTTAAGGAAATTATGGCAAACTTGAACCTAGCTAGTTTAAATGCGAGGGGCATGAGATCTCGAAGCAAGGCTGCTCGCGTGCTGAGGGATCTCATAGCCCTGGAGGTAGATATAGCTACAATTCAGGAGACCCACTTTGTTGGGCCCGGGGATTGCAGTGTGCTGGTGAACGACTTTGACGTTTATTCAGCATACGGCAATTCCTTTAGCCGTGGGGTTTCTGTGTTAGTGAGTCGCACCCTAGGTGCGGCGGTTACTGTAGTTCACGCGTGCGCTCATGGAAGGCTGGTCGTGGTCGATGTTGCCGTTAAAAGCAGTAAGTTCCGGATTTTGGCAGTTTACGCGCCCAATATCGCTGGGGAGAGGGTTTCCTTTTTTCGGCAGGTGGAGGTGTTCCTTTCGGCGGGTTCGGAGCGAGTAGTTTTAATGGGGGACTGGAATGCCATCCTGGACCCCAAGATAGATAAGGTCGGGGGGAATAGAGGGTCGGATCGGTGTGAAAGCAGCCTGTCTGACCTGATGGCCTCGTGCGATCTTGTCGACAGGTTCCGTCTGGATCACCCAGGGAGGGAGATGTGGACGTGGCAAAGTAGCGTGGCCGCCTGTCCAAGTACCTACTTGGACAGGATGTTAATTAGAAGAGGCGACATAGATTTCTTATCGTGTCCCACGTTCCACTGGTTAGGTCATTCGGACCATAAATTAGTAATGGCCCGTTTGAGATTAGGTAATAGGCCTAGGTTGGCTGGCTACTGGAAGTTGAACGCCTCCTTGTTGGAGATGAACGACTTTCGGGAACAGCTGACAACACTAATTCAGCGGGAGTTAGTGGGGGCGGTTACCGGGAGTAGCTGGTGGGTTAGACTTAAGGCTACCATTAGGCTCTTTTGTGTCCAATACAGCCAACGCCTCGCGTTAACTAGGGCACGGACCAAAAGGCAGCTAGAAGATAGATTGACCCGGGCGGTGGTTGGTGGGGATCCCCTAGAGATAAACATAGTTAAGGGGGACCTTCAGCGCTTGGCTAGCGAGCGTTACGAAGGGCAAGTAGTTAGGGCTAGGTTAAAAAGAGTCTCTAACGAAGCCGTGAACGTTGACGCTGTTGAGCGTAAGGCTGCCTTAAGACGTGGTTCGGACGGGTACATTCGGAAGGTGAAAAACCTGGAAGGACATACCCTCGTATCGACTCGAGAGATTTGCAATGGGTTTCGTCAACATTTGAAGGAACGCTTTACCCAACTACCCAGACTCCGCGGCCAGGAGTTTGGCAGCTATTTAGCCGGCTCGCCCCGCCTTACTGCGGACCGAGCAGCTAGCTGTGATGGGGTGGTTACAGAGCGTGAAGTCATTACTGCGTTGAAGCAGGTTGGCCAGAACAGATCTCCAGGGCTCGATGGTCTGCCCTACGAATTGTATTTGAGGCTGTCGCCCATGTTTGTTCCTCTTCTGACGGGTGTGTTTAACCACTGGTTTTCCCAGGGATCCATCCCTGGGCAGGTAACCAAAGGAGTGGTCACACTACTGAAGAAGAAAGAGCGGCATGGTGGGGAGGACTTAGATGATTACAGGCCCATCACTCTGCTAAACACAGAGTTGAAGATTTTGGCCCGCGTTCTTGCAAACCGACTGCAGGTTGTCATCGGTGATTTGGTCGAACCGGATCAGACTTGTTCTGTGAAGGGGAGAACGATTAAAGACAACTTGCACTTGGTGCGCACGATCATAGAGGGGTTAGAAGACGACACAGGAGCCGCGCTGATCAATTTAGATCAGTCCAAAGCTTTCGATAGGGTCGACCATGGTTTCTTGGAGTCTGTTTTGGAGACCGCCGGTTTTGGTCCGGACTTCCGCAAGTGGATTTCCGTTTTGTATCGTGACCCCACGGTAGCGGTACAAGTAAATGGTAGGTTGTCGGAGTCCTTTGGGGTCTCTCGGTCGGTGCGCCAGGGGTGTCCGCTGTCGCCTCTGCTTTATGTCCTGGCGTTGGAGCCCTTCCTTCGCAAGTTAAGGGACGAGACGACGAGACCAGTCCTACGCGGGATAGCTCTACCTGGCGGCCGATTTGCCAGGGTTTCCGCGTACGCCGATGACGTCACCGTTTATGTAGGGCGAAGGATCGATATTAAAGCGGTGATAGAGGCGGTCGATGAGTATGAACGTGTTACAGGGGCCATAGTCAACCGCAGCAAGTCCGTTGGCCTGCGGTTGGGCACTTGGACCGGGGTAAACTCGCTTCCAGGTGAGTTCGGCTGGACAGATGGCCCGGTAAAGATTCTTGGAATCTGGTTCGGGCCTGGGCTCCAGCTGGACAAAAATTGGTCGGAGGTACAGACAAAGGTCGAATCGTCAGTGGGGACTTGGATTCGCAGGGGTTTGTCCCTGAAGGGTCGTGCGGAGGCGTGCCAAACTTACGTCTTTCCGTTGATCCTTTACCACTTGTCAGTACTTCCTCTGCCTGCGGACCGCTGTAAGGCTTTGGAGCGACTCCTTTTCAGACTCCTCTGGAAAGGGGGAAAGCCGTATGTCCGTAGACAGGTCTGTACACAGAAACTCAGCGATGGAGGCTTGGGAATGCCTGACTTGTTAAGTCATAAGCACGCCGAAAGATTGGCGTTCCTAAGTCGGACACTGCTTGAGGAATTGCACTGGGTGCCAGTTGTGGAGCACGCTTTCCCACAGCTCGTACCCTCCCCTGCCGCCGAAGGTCGCAGAAGACCGGCGAGGGAACGGCGGTTCCTCTCCGAATGCCGAGCCGCCCTTAGGGCATTGCCGGGGTCCAGTGACCTTGCACGGCCTAGGAGGAGACTGTATCGGGATTTAGTAGTGGGGACCGCAAAAGATCCGCTGGTTGAGCGGCTGCACATGTCGAGGGAGGAGGTCCTCTCTCAGTGGAATTGGGCGCCAGCCAGTAGCTTTCTAAATAATTCAGAGTTTTCAATCACATGGAGGCTAGTCCGGAATGCGCTGCCACTTTTCGGCGTACTAGCCGGATTCTGCAGAGAGGATGAATACGTTCCTTTCTGCCCCCGCTGCGAGGAAGACGAAGATGAAACGAGGGAGCATGCCTTTTTTCTTTGCAGCGGAGTTCGGAGGCTCTGGGAGTACGTCGGAAGGGTAACGGCTCGCATCGACCCCGAGCGGTTGGTGCCACTTGATTTGGCGTACGTCGTCGACAACATGGATCCGCCGTTTACTGGGGAGAGACGATTGGTGTTTCTAGCGATCCTAGCAGTAGCTAGATTAGTAACGTGGATTTCACGTCTTGAGATTGTCCATGAGGAGCAATCTGTTTCGGATCGGGATCTGGTTGGTCGCTTTAAACATCAACTTAAAGTAAAGATCAGATGCGATTGGAAAAGATTGCACCGCATGGACTTTGATAGGAGATGGGTGCACAACACTAGTTTGTGCATCCGACGAGGCGCTAGGTTTAAGTTTGTTTTCCCACCCTAGTGGTATCTGTCAGGCGGTGCTAAGGTTCTACGGAACCCAGCCCCAAACAAAGTAACAGAGTAGGGATAGTTAGGTCCTAACCACCACGAGTGGAAAATTCTTTATTAGATACTAGACTAGGGCAAGTATGAAAGTTTGATCCCGTCCCTGAATTTATTTTTATCGGCAATAGGAGAGCTTCCAAAAGATGCCCAGTCCACCCTTTGTTTTGTCCCCGGTCCGTTTGCCCCTATACGTACATTTATCTTGGAAGACGCCGTCCAGTCCTGATGTTACCCATCCCTATCTAATTTATTTTCAAATATCGTCCCTAGGTCCCCCACTCCCCACTAGGGAACGACCTGCTTGCTTTCGACCTTCGGGACCGAAAGACAGTAGGCGCTCCATATTTAGAAATAGGTTGGGGGGATCCATTACTAACCCGACCCCATAGGCATTTTGTTAATTTGTTTTCTTTTCTTTTTGGGTGTATTTTAGTTTGCCCCCCTCCCCATCATCTCATCCCTCATTTTTAGGAAAAAAATTTTATTTCCAAAAATCATATTTTCTTTTTGTTTGTACATATGATTTTGTTTTGTTGAATAAAAACATTTATTTCTTTCAGTTAAAAACGCCAACGCCATACGCTGGGGAGATTTTAAGTAGATAAACTCCATGGTAAGAATGATAATATAAAAAATAGTGTCTTAGCATAGGAATTTTAATAAAGTCTTCAAAGACCTAGCATAGTTTAGAATGACCCTCGACCCCCCCTTTCCCCCTACTGGCTTCATGCCTAAGTGTCTCTGGACCCCAAATGAGGGCCTGGCAGTAGATAATGCCAGGTCCGGGGCAGAACACTAAATAAAGGGCTTGGTTCTCATGCAAAGCTCGTACTAATTTTGACGTTTTCTATTCTTTTTCAGATTGTTCAGTGTCTGGAACCGACTTAAGCAGCCGGCAGGACTAGAGGTTACCCACGTACCCTTTTGTGGTGAAGGCCCTCTAGCTTCCAAATCGGCGGGTCGGGGAAGGGCACTGGGCCAACAAATCAAGAGGCAGGCCTCTGCCTCTAACACCATGGGGGACGCCCCTGGTGTTGTGCCGAGAAGGGGGGGTGTCACATCCGGTGACACCCCAGTGCCGAGAAGGGGGGGTGTCACATCCGGTGACACCCCAGCGCCGAGAAGGGGGGGTGTCACACCCGGTGACACCCCAGTGCCGAGAAGGGGGGGTGTCACACCCGGTGACACCCCAGTGCCGAGAAGGGGGGGTGTCACACCCGGTGACACCCCAGTGCCGAGAAGGGGGGGCGTCACACCCGGTGACACCCCAGTGCCGAGAAGGGGGAGCGTCACACCCGGTGACACCCCAGTGCCGAGAAGGGGGAGCGTCACATTCGGTGACGTTCCAGTGCCGTTGACGGGTAACGTCACAATGCCGTCGAGTGACGTTACAGTGCCGCTGTCGGGGGAGACCACGCCCAATGGAATCCCAGTGCCGTCGAGAGATACCACACCCGGTGGAGTCTCAGTGCCGTCGTCGTTGTCAGGGGATGCCACACCCAGTGAAATCCCACTATCACCTGCAGCGTTCATGGTAGAAATAGAGTCTCTAGCCGCGGGGTATTCACCATCACCTCCTGTATACCTAGTAGAGGGAAAAGACTCTAGGCCCGGGGGCGCTGAACCAAGGGAGGACAGCGACACAGATTTTCTCAACCCATGGGCAGTTGTCGGGGGAAAACCACGGACACGGGAAGAGAAAAGAGCAATCAAGACAGGCTGGGCCATACCTCAAAGGCCCATCAGGAAATCACACCCTTCCGCAGAAGGAACGAACAGAGCGGTCAGGTCGGCGGACAACAGCCCGAAGAAGAGGGAACCAGCATTGAGGAGATGGAACTCTCTTGAGTTGGAGAAACCTACTACATGGCAACCTATGACTCACGAGAAGAAGCAGAATCCGGGGAAAAGCCCAGAAGCAAGACCGGAGAAGACGGGTCACGAGGGATCACAGCAGCAGAGCCCAGGAAAGAGTCCAGAAGCTGGAAGCAGCTGGGGACCAAATCAAACAAGTCCAGAGAAGACCTGGGGCCCGAAGGAGCAAAAGAGCCCGGAAGCATACCGAAGACTCTTCCAGGAAAAGTACCGGCACCTCACGGACGGAAATGAAATCAAGCCAGTCCCCGGGAAGCTCGAAAGCCTCAGAAGAAGAATTGTGTCCCTAGTGACTTTCGATGAAAAACAGAAGGGGCTCACCGGATTGAGCAAGGAGAAAATGATAAGCTTGTTGGTGGAAACAAACATCCCAGCAACTTACATAGTGCGTAGAAGTTACGCAATGTGGGATGTCCTGCTACCCACAGAAGAAGACGCCATCAGAACATCAAAAAGCGACACAATATGGAAGGGGATCCGGTGTAAGCCAGAATACCTGGAAAAAAGACGAACAACGGTGACCATTCTGGGAGTCCCATGGTGTTTCGAAGAGGAGCAGGTCGGAGCCATCTTATCACAATATGGGGACGTGGAGGCAGTGACGGCAGCGCGAGGCCCCAAAAATATAATGACCGGAGATTATAAGCTCAAGATGAGGGTCAACAGAGCTGGCTTCAACACAATCCCCGCCCAACTGACATGGGAGAAATGGACAATGTCCATAATCGTCGAAGGCAGAAGGCCACACTGTTGGAGCTGTAGGATGCCGGGCCACATGGCGAAGTTCTGCCCGAAGAGGGATCCAGTGCCCCCACCGACAGCGGTGCCCCCGGTGAAAGTGACGGAGAAAGCAGTCACACCAACAGCGGAGACACCAAGGAGCTGGAGTACTGTGGCCAAGAAGGGAAAGCAGAAGACAGTGGCCCCGGAAAAGCCAAAAGACCAGAAACAAAAGGAAGAGAAGTCGGGAGTGAAACGAAAGTTGGCCCCCGAATCAGAAGAGGAAGAAGAAGAAAAGAAGACGGAAAAAAGAAGCCTGGCAGCCACAAACAAGAAGGTTAAGGAAGACCAGGAAGACGACGACGAAGAAGACCAAGAAAACCCTGCCCAACCGTCAGACCCCATGGATGAGCAGAATACCCCTCCCCCTACCACTACTACTCCTACTACCAACGAGGAGACCTCTGAAGCCCAAACTTCCGAAGACGTAGAAGCCGGGTCCCCAGAGGACATGGAAGCAGAAGAGAACAAAGAGACGATCAGCACCACCACCACCCCGGTAGCCCCGATCCGGACTGAACGAACACGGAAGAGGCCTTTCTTACCCGGGGAGAGGATATGCGAGGGGGACGTGAGCCAGGGACCGGTGGACCTCAGCGCAGGCCAGAAGAAACACGTCCAAAAGCTGGAAAAGCTCACCGAAGTGGACGGGAAGGAAGTGGAGAGGCCAACCAACTTCAGTGAAGCACCGATGCTCATCACGTTCCTAAGAAAGGAGAAGGGGGCCAGAGTAAAAGCATTATGGAGGATGGTTGCCGAAGCGAAACTGGCTTTTCCGGGGCTGAAGATTGTGGATGAGGAGCACCCGTCCTTAATGCAAATAGCAGTCAAGTGCGAAGGGAGGGTCCCCATTTATGTTCACCCATCCCTTTATAGAGCCTTGAAAATAACCTTTCCCTTAGACGTGGGGGGACTGGTCCGAGGAGGTCAGTTCACAACAGAGTTGCTAACTGGCAGCATCGGTCAGTCTTTCGGCGTTCTAACACCCGAGGACTTTAGACCCGTTTTTGAGGGATACTTCTAGTTAAGGAAATTATGGCAAACTTGAACCTAGCTAGTTTAAATGCGAGGGGCATGAGATCTCGAAGCAAGGCTGCTCGCGTGCTGAGGGATCTCATAGCCCTGGAGGTAGATATAGCTACAATTCAGGAGACCCACTTTGTTGGGCCCGGGGATTGCAGTGTGCTGGTGAACGACTTTGACGTTTATTCAGCATACGGCAATTCCTTTAGCCGTGGGGTTTCTGTGTTAGTGAGTCGCACCCTAGGTGCGGCGGTTACTGTAGTTCACGCGTGCGCTCATGGAAGGCTGGTCGTGGTCGATGTTGCCGTTAAAAGCAGTAAGTTCCGGATTTTGGCAGTTTACGCGCCCAATATCGCTGGGGAGAGGGTTTCCTTTTTTCGGCAGGTGGAGGTGTTCCTTTCGGCGGGTCCGGAGCGAGTAGTTTTAATGGGGGACTGGAATGCCATCCTGGACCCCAAGATAGATAAGGTCGGGGGGAATAGAGGGTCGGATCGGTGTGAAAGCAGCCTGTCTGACCTGATGGCCTCGTGCGATCTTGTCGACAGGTTCCGTCTGGATCACCCAGGGAGGGAGATGTGGACGTGGCAAAGTAGCGTGGCCGCCTGTCCAAGTACCTACTTGGACAGGATGTTAATTAGAAGAGGCGACATAGATTTCTTATCGTGTCCCACGTTCCACTGGTTAGGTCATTCGGACCATAAATTAGTAATGGCCCGTTTGAGATTAGGTAATAGGCCTAGGTTGGCTGGCTACTGGAAGTTGAACGCCTCCTTGTTGGAGATGAACGACTTTCGGGAACAGCTGACAACACTAATTCAGCGGGAGTTAGTGGGGGCGGTTACCGGGAGTAGCTGGTGGGTTAGACTTAAGGCTACCATTAGGCTCTTTTGTGTCCAATACAGCCAACGCCTCGCGTTAACTAGGGCACGGACCAAAAGGCAGCTAGAAGATAGATTGACCCGGGCGGTGGCTGGTGGGGATCCCCTAGAGATAAACATAGTTAAGGGGGACCTTCAGCGCTTGGCTAGCGAGCGTTACGAAGGGCAAGTAGTTAGGGCTAGGTTAAAAAGAGTCTCTAACGAAGCCGTGAACGTTGACGCTGTTGAGCGTAAGGCTGCCTTAAGACGTGGTTCGGACGGGTACATTCGGAAGGTGAAAAACCTGGAAGGACATACCCTCGTATCGACTCGAGAGATTTGCAATGGGTTTCGTCAACATTTGAAGGAACGCTTTACCCAACTACCCAGACTCCGCGGCCAGGAGTTTGGCAGCTATTTAGCCGGCTCGCCCCGCCTTACTGCGGACCGAGCAGCTAGCTGTGATGGGGTGGTTACAGAGCGTGAAGTCATTACTGCGTTGAAGCAGGTTGGCCAGAACAGATCTCCAGGGCTCGATGGTCTGCCCTACGAATTGTATTTGAGGCTGTCGCCCATGTTTGTTCCTCTTCTGACGGGTGTGTTTAACCACTGGTTTTCCCAGGGATCCATCCCTGGGCAGGTAACCAAAGGAGTGGTCACACTACTGAAGAAGAAAGAGCGGCATGGTGGGGAGGACTTAGATGATTACAGGCCCATCACTCTGCTAAACACAGAGTTGAAGATTTTGGCCCGCGTTCTTGCAAACCGACTGCAGGTTGTCATCGGTGATTTGGTCGAACCGGATCAGACTTGTTCTGTGAAGGGGAGAACGATTAAAGACAACTTGCACTTGGTTCGCACGATCATAGAGGGGTTAGAAGACGACACAGGAGCCGCGCTGATCAATTTAGATCAGTCCAAAGCTTTCGATAGGGTCGACCATGGTTTCTTGGAGTCTGTTTTGGAGACCGCCGGTTTTGGTCCGGACTTCCGCAAGTGGATTTCCGTTTTGTATCGTGACCCCACGGTAGCGGTACAAGTAAATGGTAGGTTGTCGGAGTCCTTTGGGGTCTCTCGGTCGGTGCGCCAGGGGTGTCCGCTGTCGCCTCTGCTTTATGTCCTGGCGTTGGAGCCCTTCCTTCGCAAGTTAAGGGACGAGACGACGAGACCAGTCCTACGCGGGATAGCTCTACCTGGCGGCCGATTTGCCAGGGTTTCCGCGTACGCCGATGACGTCACCGTTTATGTAGGGCGAAGGATCGATATTAAAGCGGTGATAGAGGCGGTCGATGAGTATGAACGTGTTACAGGGGCCATAGTCAACCGCAGCAAGTCCGTTGGCCTGCGGTTGGGCACTTGGACCGGGGTAAACTCGCTTCCAGGTGAGTTCGGCTGGACAGATGGCCCGGTAAAGATTCTTGGAATCTGGTTCGGGCCTGGGCTCCAGCTGGACAAAAATTGGTCGGAGGTACAGACAAAGGTCGAATCGTCAGTGGGGACTTGGATTCGCAGGGGTTTGTCCCTGAAGGGTCGTGCGGAGGCGTGCCAAACTTACGTCTTTCCGTTGATCCTTTACCACTTGTCAGTACTTCCTCTGCCTGCGGACCGCTGTAAGGCTTTGGAGCGACTCCTTTTCAGACTCCTCTGGAAAGGGGGAAAGCCGTATGTCCGTAGACAGGTCTGTACACAGAAACTCAACGATGGAGGCTTGGGAATGCCTGACTTGTTAAGTCATAAGCACGCCGAAAGATTGGCGTTCCTAAGTCGGACACTGCTTGAGGAATTGCACTGGGTACCAGTTGTGGAGCACGCTTTCCCACAGCTCGTGCCCTCCCCTGCTGCCGAAGGTCGCAGAAGACCGGCGGGGGAACGGCGGTTCCTCTCCGAATGCCGAGCCGCCCTTAGGGCATTGCCGGGGTCCAGTGACCTTGCACGGCCTAGGAGGAGACTGTATCGGGATTTAGTAGTGGGGACCGCAAAAGATCCGCTGGTTGAGCGGCTGCACATGTCGAGGGAGGAGGTCCTCTCTCAGTGGAATTGGGCGCCAGCCAGTAGCTTTCTAAATAATTCAGAGTTTTCAATCACATGGAGGCTAGTCCGGAATGCGCTGCCACTTTTCGGCGTACTAGCCGGATTCTGCAGAGAGGATGAATACGTTCCTTTCTGCCCCCGCTGCGAGGAAGACGAAGATGAAACGAGGGAGCATGCCTTTTTTCTTTGCAGCGGAGTTCGGAGGCTCTGGGAGTACGTCGGAAGGGTAACGGCTCGCATCGACCCCGAGCGGTTGGTGCCACTTGATTTGGCGTACGTCGTCGACAACATGGATCCGCCGTTTACTGGGGAGAGACGATTGGTGTTTCTAGCGATCCTAGCAGTAGCTAGATTAGTAACGTGGATTTCACGTCTTGAGATTGTCCATGAGGAGCAATCTGTTTCGGATCGGGATCTGGTTGGTCGCTTTAAACATCAACTTAAAGTAAAGATCAGATGCGATTGGAAAAGATTGCACCGCATGGACTTTGATAGGAGATGGGTGCACAACACTAGTTTGTGCATCCGACGAGGCGCTAGGTTTAAGTTTGTTTTCCCACCCTAGTGGTATCTGTCAGGCGGTGCTAAGGTTCTACGGAACCCAGCCCCAAACAAAGTAACAGAGTAGGGATAGTTAGGTCCTAACCACCACGAGTGGAAAATTCTTTATTAGATACTAGACTAGGGCAAGTATGAAAGTTGATCCCGTCCCTGAATTTATTTTTATCGGCAATAGGAGAGCTTCCAAAAGATGCCCAGTCCACCCTTTGTTTTGTCCCCGGTCTGTTTGCCCCTATACGTACATTTATCTTGGAAGACGCCGTCCAGTCCTGATGTTACCCATCCCTATCTAATTTATTTTCAAATATCGTCCCTAGGTCCCCCACTCCCCACTAGGGAACGACCTGCTTGCTTTCGACCTTCGGGACCGAAAGACAGTAGGCGCTCCATATTTAGAAATAGGTTGGGGGGATCCATTACTAACCCGACCCCATAGGCATTTTGTTAATTTGTTTTTTCTTTTCTTTTTGGGTGTATCTTAGTTTGCCCCCCTCCCCATCATCTCATCCCTCATTTTTAGAAAAAATTTTATTTCCAAAATCATATTTTCTTTTTTGTTTGTACATATGATTTTGTTTTGTTGAATAAAAACATTTATTTCTTTCAGTTAAAAACGCCAAAGCCATACGCTGGGGAGATTTTAAGTAGATAAACTCCATGGTAAGAATGATAATATAAAAAATAGTGTCTTAGCATAGGAATTTTAATAAAGTCTTCAAAGACCTAGCATAGTTTAGAATGACCCTCGACCCCCCTTTCCCCCTACTGGCTTCATGCCTAAGTGTCTCTGGACCCCAAATGAGGGCCTGGCAGTAGATAATGCCAGGTCCGGGGCAGAACACTAAATAAAGGGCTTGGTTCTCATGCGAAGCTCCTTTAACTGTTCACGTTTTCTATTCTTTTTTCAGATTGTTCAGTGTCTGGAACCGACTTAAGCAGCCGGCAGGACTAGAGGTTACCCACGTACCCTTTTGTGGTGAAGGCCCTCTAGCTTCCAAATCGGCGGGTCGGGGAAGGGCACTGGGCCAACAAATCAAGAGGCAGGCCTCTGCCTCTAACACCATGGGGGACGCCCCTGGTGTTGTGCCGAGAAGGGGGGGTGTCACATCCGGTGACACCCCAGCGCCGAGAAGGGGGGGTGTCACACCCGGTGACACCCCAGTGCCGAGAAGGGGGGGTGTCACACCCGGTGACACCCCAGTGCCGAGAAGGGGGGGTGTCACACCCGGTGACACCCCAGTGCCGAGAAGGGGGAGCGTCACATTCGGTGACGTTCCAGTGCCGTTGACGGGTAACGTCACAATGCCGTCGAGTGACGTTACAGTGCCGCTGTCGGGGGAGACCACGCCCAATGGAATCCCAGTGCCGTCGAGAGATACCACACCCGGTGGAGTCTCAGTGCCGTCGTCGTTGTCAGGGGATGCCACACCCAGTGAAATCCCACTATCACCTGCAGCGTTCATGGTAGAAATAGAGTCTCTAGCCGCGGGGTATTCACCATCACCTCCTGTATACCTAGTAGAGGGAAAACACTCTAGGCCCGGGGGCGCTGAACCAAGGGAGGACAGCGACACAGATTTTCTCAACCCATGGGCAGTTGTCGGGGGAAAACCACGGACACGGGAAGAGAAAAGAGCAATCAAGACAGGCTGGGCCATACCTCAAAGGCCCATCAGGAAATCACACCCTTCCACAGAAGGAACGAACAGAGCGGTCAAGTCGGCAAACAACAGCCCGAAGAAGAGGGAACCAGCTTTGAGGAGATGGAACTCTCTGGAGTTTGAGAAACCTACTGCACGGCAACCTATGACTCACGAGAAGAAGCAGAATCCGGGGAAAAGCCCAGAAGCAAGACCGGAGAAGACGGGTCACGAGGGATCACAGCAGCAGAGCCCAGGAAAGAGTCCAGAAGCTGGAAGCAGCTGGGGACCAAATCAAACAAGTCCAGAGAAGACCTGGGGCCCGAAGGAGCAAAAGAGCCCGGAAGCATACCGAAGACTCTTCCAGGAAAAGTACCGGCACCTCACGGACGGAAATGAAATCAAGCCAGTCCCCGGGAAGCTCGAAAGCCTCAGAAGAAGAATTGTGTCCCTAGTGACTTTCGATGAAAAACAGAAGGGGCTCACCGGATTGAGCAAGGAGAAAATGATAAGCTTGTTGGTGGAAACAAACATCCCAGCAACTTACATAGTGCGTAGAAGTTACGCAATGTGGGATGTCCTGCTACCCACAGAAGAAGACGCCATCAGAACATCAAAAAGCGACACAATATGGAAGGGGATCCGGTGTAAGCCAGAATACCTGGAAAAAAGACGAACAACGGTGACCATTCTGGGAGTCCCATGGTGTTTCGAAGAGGAGCAGGTCGGAGCCATCTTATCACAATATGGGGACGTGGAGGCAGTGACGGCAGCGCGAGGCCCCAAAAATATAATGACCGGAGATTATAAGCTCAAGATGAGGGTCAACAGAGCTGGCTTCAACACAATCCCCGCCCAACTGACATGGGAGAAATGGACAATGTCCATAATCGTCGAAGGCAGAAGGCCACACTGTTGGAGCTGTAGGATGCCGGGCCACATGGCGAAGTTCTGCCCGAAGAGGGATCCAGTGCCCCCACCGACAGCGGTGCCCCCGGTGAAAGTGACGGAGAAAGCAGTCACACCAACAGCGGAGACACCAAGGAGCTGGAGTACTGTGGCCAAGAAGGGAAAGCAGAAGACAGTGGCCCCGGAAAAGCCAAAAGACCAGAAACAAAAGGAAGAGAAGTCGGGAGTGAAACGAAAGTTGGCCCCCGAATCAGAAGAGGAAGAAGAAGAAAAGAAGACGGAAAAAAGAAGCCTGGCAGCCACAAACAAGAAGGTTAAGGAAGACCAGGAAGACGACGACGAAGAAGACCAAGAAAACCCTGCCCAACCGTCAGACCCCATGGATGAGCAGAATACCCCTCCCCCTACCACTACTACTCCTACTACCAACGAGGAGACCTCTGAAGCCCAAACTTCCGAAGACGTAGAAGCCGGGTCCCCAGAGGACATGGAAGCAGAAGAGAACAAAGAGACGATCAGCACCACCACCACCCCGGTAGCCCCGATCCGGACTGAACGAACACGGAAGAGGCCTTTCTTACCCGGGGAGAGGATATGCGAGGGGGACGTGAGCCAGGGACCGGTGGACCTCAGCGCAGGCCAGAAGAAACACGTCCAAAAGCTGGAAAAGCTCACCGAAGTGGACGGGAAGGAAGTGGAGAGGCCAACCAACTTCAGTGAAGCACCGATGCTCATCACGTTCCTAAGAAAGGAGAAGGGGGCCAGAGTAAAAGCATTATGGAGGATGGTTGCCGAAGCGAAACTGGCTTTTCCGGGGCTGAAGATTGTGGATGAGGAGCACCCGTCCTTAATGCAAATAGCAGTCAAGTGCGAAGGGAGGGTCCCCATTTATGTTCACCCATCCCTTTATAGAGCCTTGAAAATAACCTTTCCCTTAGACGTGGGGGGACTGGTCCGAGGAGGTCAGTTCACAACAGAGTTGCTAACTGGCAGCATCGGTCAGTCTTTCGGCGTTCTAACACCCGAGGACTTTAGACCCGTTTTTGAGGGATACTTCTAGTTAAGGAAATTATGGCAAACTTGAACCTAGCTAGTTTAAATGCGAGGGGCATGAGATCTCGAAGCAAGGCTGCTCGCGTGCTGAGGGATCTCATAGCCCTGGAGGTAGATATAGCTACAATTCAGGAGACCCACTTTGTTGGGCCCGGGGATTGCAGTGTGCTGGTGAACGACTTTGACGTTTATTCAGCATACGGCAATTCCTTTAGCCGTGGGGTTTCTGTGTTAGTGAGTCGCACCCTAGGTGCGGCGGTTACTGTAGTTCACGCGTGCGCTCATGGAAGGCTGGTCGTGGTCGATGTTGCCGTTAAAAGCAGTAAGTTCCGGATTTTGGCAGTTTACGCGCCCAATATCGCTGGGGAGAGGGTTTCCTTTTTTCGGCAGGTGGAGGTGTTCCTTTCGGCGGGTCCGGAGCGAGTAGTTTTAATGGGGGACTGGAATGCCATCCTGGACCCCAAGATAGATAAGGTCGGGGGGAATAGAGGGTCGGATCGGTGTGAAAGCAGCCTGTCTGACCTGATGGCCTCGTGCGATCTTGTCGACAGGTTCCGTCTGGATCACCCAGGGAGGGAGATGTGGACGTGGCAAAGTAGCGTGGCCGCCTGTCCAAGTACCTACTTGGACAGGATGTTAATTAGAAGAGGCGACATAGATTTCTTATCGTGTCCCACGTTCCACTGGTTAGGTCATTCGGACCATAAATTAGTAATGGCCCGTTTGAGATTAGGTAATAGGCCTAGGTTGGCTGGCTACTGGAAGTTGAACGCCTCCTTGTTGGAGATGAACGACTTTCGGGAACAGCTGACAACACTAATTCAGCGGGAGTTAGTGGGGGCGGTTACCGGGAGTAGCTGGTGGGTTAGACTTAAGGCTACCATTAGGCTCTTTTGTGTCCAATACAGCCAACGCCTCGCGTTAACTAGGGCACGGACCAAAAGGCAGCTAGAAGATAGATTGACCCGGGCGGTGGCTGGTGGGGATCCCCTAGAGATAAACATAGTTAAGGGGGACCTTCAGCGCTTGGCTAGCGAGCGTTACGAAGGGCAAGTAGTTAGGGCTAGGTTAAAAAGAGTCTCTAACGAAGCCGTGAACGTTGACGCTGTTGAGCGTAAGGCTGCCTTAAGACGTGGTTCGGACGGGTACATTCGGAAGGTGAAAAACCTGGAAGGACATACCCTCGTATCGACTCGAGAGATTTGCAGTGGGTTTCGTCAACATTTGAAGGAACGCTTTACCCAACTACCCAGACTCCGCGGCCAGGAGTTTGGCAGCTATTTAGCCGGCTCGCCCCGCCTTACTGCGGACCGAGCAGCTAGCTGTGATGGGGTGGTTACAGAGCGTGAAGTCATTACTGCGTTGAAGCAGGTTGGCCAGAACAGATCTCCAGGGCTCGATGGTCTGCCCTACGAATTGTATTTGAGGCTGTCGCCCATGTTTGTTCCTCTTCTGACGGGTGTGTTTAACCACTGGTTTTCCCAGGGATCCATCCCTGGGCAGGTAACCAAAGGAGTGGTCACACTACTGAAGAAGAAAGAGCGGCATGGTGGGGAGGACTTAGATGATTACAGGCCCATCACTCTGCTAAACACAGAGTTGAAGATTTTGGCCCGCGTTCTTGCAAACCGACTGCAGGTTGTCATCGGTGATTTGGTCGAACCGGATCAGACTTGTTCTGTGAAGGGGAGAACGATTAAAGACAACTTGCACTTGGTGCGCACGATCATAGAGGGGTTAGAAGACGACACAGGAGCCGCGCTGATCAATTTAGATCAGTCCAAAGCTTTCGATAGGGTCGACCATGGTTTCTTGGAGTCTGTTTTGGAGACCGCCGGTTTTGGTCCGGACTTCCGCAAGTGGATTTCCGTTTTGTATCGTGACCCCACGGTAGCGGTACAAGTAAATGGTAGGTTGTCGGAGTCCTTTGGGGTCTCTCGGTCGGTGCGCCAGGGGTGTCCGCTGTCGCCTCTGCTTTATGTCCTGGCGTTGGAGCCCTTCCTTCGCAAGTTAAGGGACGAGACGACGAGACCAGTCCTACGCGGGATAGCTCTACCTGGCGGCCGATTTGCCAGGGTTTCCGCGTACGCCGATGACGTCACCGTTTATGTAGGGCGAAGGATCGATATTAAAGCGGTGATAGAGGCGGTCGATGAGTATGAACGTGTTACAGGGGCCATAGTCAACCGCAGCAAGTCCGTTGGCCTGCGGTTGGGCACTTGGACCGGGGTAAACTCGCTTCCAGGTGAGTTCGGCTGGACAGATGGCCCGGTAAAGATTCTTGGAATCTGGTTCGGGCCTGGGCTCCAGCTGGACAAAAATTGGTCGGAGGTACAGACAAAGGTCGAATCGTCAGTGGGGACTTGGATTCGCAGGGGTTTGTCCCTGAAGGGTCGTGCGGAGGCGTGCCAAACTTACGTCTTTCCGTTGATCCTTTACCACTTGTCAGTACTTCCTCTGCCTGCGGACCGCTGTAAGGCTTTGGAGCGACTCCTTTTCAGACTCCTCTGGAAAGGGGGAAAGCCGTATGTCCGTAGACAGGTCTGTACACAGAAACTCAGCGATGGAGGCTTGGGAATGCCTGACTTGTTAAGTCATAAGCACGCCGAAAGATTGGAGTTCCTAAGTCGGACACTGCTTGAGGAATTGCACTGGGTACCAGTTGTGGAGCACGCTTTCCCACAGCTCGTGCCCTCCCCTGCCGCCGAAGGTCGCAGAAGACCGGCGGGGGAACGGCGGTTCCTCTCCGAATGCCGAGCCGCCCTTAGGGCATTGCCGGGGTCCAGTGACCTTGCACGGCCTAGGAGGAGACTGTATCGGGATTTAGTAGTGGGGACCGCAAAAGATCCGCTGGTTGAGCGGCTGCACATGTCGAGGGAGGAGGTCCTCTCTCAGTGGAATTGGGCGCCAGCCAGTAGCTTTCTAAATAATTCAGAGTTTTCAATCACATGGAGGCTAGTCCGGAATGCGCTGCCACTTTTCGGCGTACTAGCCGGATTCTGCAGAGAGGATGAATACGTTCCTTTCTGCCCCCGCTGCGAGGAAGACGAAGATGAAACGAGGGAGCATGCCTTTTTTCTTTGCAGCGGAGTTCGGAGGCTCTGGGAGTACGTCGGAAGGGTAACGGCTCGCATCGACCCCGAGCGGTTGGTGCCACTTGATTTGGCGTACGTCGTCGACAACATGGATCCGCCGTTTACTGGGGAGAGACGATTGGTGTTTCTAGCGATCCTAGCAGTAGCTAGATTAGTAACGTGGATTTCACGTCTTGAGATTGTCCATGAGGAGCAATCTGTTTCGGATCGGGATCTGGTTGGTCGCTTTAAACATCAACTTAAAGTAAAGATCAGATGCGATTGGAAAAGATTGCACCGCATGGACTTTGATAGGAGATGGGTGCACAACACTAGTTTGTGCATCCGACGAGGCGCTAGGTTTAAGTTTGTTTTCCCACCCTAGTGGTATCTGTCAGGCGGTGCTAAGGTTCTACGGAACCCAGCCCCAAACAAAGTAACAGAGTAGGGATAGTTAGGTCCTAACCACCACGAGTGGAAAATTCTTTATTAGATACTAGACTAGGGCAAGTATGAAAGTTGATCCCGTCCCTGAATTTATTTTTATCGGCAATAGGAGAGCTTCCAAAAGATGCCCAGTCCACCCTTTGTTTTGTCCCCGGTCTGTTTGCCCCTATACGTACATTTATCTTGGAAGACGCCGTCCAGTCCTGATGTTACCCATCCCTATCTAATTTATTTTCAAATATCGTCCCTAGGTCCCCCACTCCCCACTAGGGAACGACCTGCTTGCTTTCGACCTTCGGGACCGAAAGACAGTAGGCGCTCCATATTTAGAAATAGGTTGAGGGGATCCATTACTAACCCGACCCCATAGGCATTTTGTTAATTTGTTTTTTCTTTTCTTTTTGGGTGTATCTTAGTTTGCCCCCCTCCCCATCATCTCATCCCTCATTTTTAGAAAAAATTTTATTTCCAAAATCATATTTTCTTTTTTGTTTGTACATATGATTTTGTTTTGTTGAATAAAAACATTTATTTCTTTCAGTTAAAAACGCCAAAGCCATACGCTGGGGAGATTTTAAGTAGATAAACTCCATGGTAAGAATGATAATATAAAAAATAGTGTCTTAGCATAGGAATTTTAATAAAGTCTTCAAAGACCTAGCATAGTTTAGAATGACCCTCGACCCCCCTTTCCCCCTACTGGCTTCATGCCTAAGTGTCTCTGGACCCCAAATGAGGGCCTGGCAGTAGATAATGCCAGGTCCGGGGCAGAACACTAAATAAAGGGCTTGGTTCTCATGCGAAGCTCCTTTAACTGTTCACGTTTTCTATTCTTTTTTCAGATTGTTCGGTGTCTGGAACCGACTTAAGCAGCCGGCAGGACTAGAGGTTACCCACGTACCCTTTTGTGGTGAAGGCCCTCTAGCTTCCAAATCGGCGGGTCGGGGAAGGGCACTGGGCCAACAAATCAAGAGGCAGGCCTCTGCCTCTAACACCATGGGGGACGCCCCTGGTGTTGTGCCGAGAAGGGGGGGTGTCACATCCGGTGACACCCCAGTTCCGAGAAGGGGGGGTGTCACATCCGGTGACACCCCAGCGCCGAGAAGGGGGGGTGTCACACCCGGTGACACCCCAGTGCCGAGAAGGGGGGGTGTCACACCCGGTGACACCCCAGTGCCGAGAAGGGGGGGTGTCACACCCGGTGACACCCCAGTGCCGAGAAGGGGGAGCGTCACATTCGGTGACGTTCCAGTGCCGTTGACGGGTAACGTCACAATGCCGTCGAGTGACGTTACAGTGCCGCTGTCGGGGGAGACCACGCCCAATGGAATCCCAGTGCCGTCGAGAGATACCACACCCGGTGGAGTCTCAGTGCCGTCGTCGTTGTCGGGATGCCACACCCAGTGAAATCCCACTATCACCTGCAGCGTTCATGGTAGAAATAGAGTCTCTAGCCGCGGGGTATTCACCATCACCTCCTGTATACCTAGTAGAGGGAAAAGACTCTAGGCCCGGGGGCGCTGAACCAAGGGAGGACAGCGACACAGATTTTCTCAACCCATGGGCATTTGTCGGGGGAAAACCACGGACACGGGAAGAGAAAAGAGCAATCAAGACAGGCTGGGCCATACCTCAAAGGCCCATCAGGAAATCACACCCTTCCGCAGAAGGAACGAACAGAGCGGTCAGGTCGGCGGACAACAGCCCGAAGAAGAGGGAACCAGCTTTGAGGAGATGGAACTCTCTTGAGTTTGAGAAACCTACTGCACGGCAACCTATGACTCACGAGAAGAAGCAGAATCCGGGAAAAAGCCCAGAAGCAAGACCGGAGAAGACGGGTCACGAGGGATCACAACAGCAGAGCCCAGGAAAAAGTCCAGAAGCTGGAAGCAGCTGGGGACCAAATCAAACAAGTCCAGAGAAGACCTGGGGCCCGAAGGAGCAAAAGAGCCCGGAAGCATACCGAAGACTCTTCCAGGAAAAGTACCGGCACCTCACGGACGGAAATGAAATCAAGCCAGTCCCAGGGAAGCTCGAAAGCCTCAGAAGAAGAATTGTGTCCCTAGTGACTTTCGATGAAAAACAAAAGGGGCTCACCGGATTGAGCAAGGAGAAAATGATAAGCTTGTTGGTGGAAACAAACATCCCAGCAACTTACATAGTGCGTAGAAGTTACGCAATGTGGGATGTCCTGCTACCCACAGAAGAAGACGCCATCAGAACATCGAAAAGCGACACAATATGGAAGGGGATCCGGTGTAAGCCAGAATACCTGGAAAAAAGACGAACAACGGTGACCATTCTGGGAGTCCCATGGTGTTTCGAAGAGGAGCAGGTCGGAGCCATCTTATCACAATATGGGGACGTGGAGGCAGTGACGGCAGCGCGAGGCCCCAAAAATATAATGACCGGAGATTATAAGCTCAAGATGAGGGTCAACAGAGCTGGCTTCAACACAATCCCCGCCCAACTGACATGGGAGAAATGGACAATGTCCATAATCGTCGAAGGCAGAAGGCCACACTGTTGGAGCTGTAGGATGCCGGGCCACATGGCGAAGTTCTGCCCGAAGAGGGATCCAGTGCCCCCACCGACAGCGGTGCCCCCGGTGAAAGTGACGGAGAAAGCAGTCACACCAACAGCGGAGACACCAAGGAGCTGGAGTACTGTGGCCAAGAAGGGAAAGCAGAAGACAGTGGCCCCGGAAAAGCCAAAAGACCAGAAACAAAAGGAAGAGAAGTCGGGAGTGAAACGAAAGTTGGCCCCCGAATCAGAAGAGGAAGAAGAAGAAAAGAAGACGGAAAAAAGAAGCCTGGCAGCCACAAACAAGAAGGTTAAGGAAGACCAGGAAGACGACGACGAAGAAGACCAAGAAAACCCTGCCCAACCGTCAGACCCCATGGATGAGCAGAATACCCCTCCCCCTACCACTACTACTCCTACTACCAACGAGGAGACCTCTGAAGCCCAA
Source organism: Euprymna scolopes (assembly GCF_053919585.1). Taxonomy (NCBI): domain Eukaryota; kingdom Metazoa; phylum Mollusca; class Cephalopoda; order Sepiida; family Sepiolidae; genus Euprymna; species Euprymna scolopes. The sequence continues at coordinate 34,547,556 of NC_136483.1, read as the reverse complement.
ACTTCCGAAGACGTAGAAGCCGGGTCCCCAGAGGACATGGAAGCAGAAGAGAACAAAGAGACGATCAGCACCACCACCACCCCGGTAGCCCCGATCCGGACTGAAAGAACACGGAAGAGGCCTTTCTTACCCGGGGAGAGGATATGCGAGGTGGATGTGAGCCAGGGACCGGTGGACCTCAGCGCAGGCCAGAAGAAGCACGTCCAAAAGCTGGAAAAGCTCACCGAAGTGGACGGGAAGGAAGTGGAGAGGCCAACCAACTTCAGTGAAGCACCGATGCTCATCACGTTCCTGAGAAAGGAGAAGGGGGCCAGAGTAAAAGCATTATGGAGGATGGTTGCCGAAGCGAAACTGGCTTTTCCGGGGCTGAAGATTGTGGATGAGGAGCACCCGTCCTTAATGCAAATAGCAGTCAAGTGCGAAGGGAGGGTCCCCATTTATGTTCACCCATCCCTTTATAGAGCCTTGAAAATAACCTTTCCCTTAGACGTGGGGGGACTGGTCCGAGGAGGTCAGTTCACAACAGAGTTGCTAACTGGCAGCATCGGTCAGTCTTTCGGCGTTCTAACACCCGAGGACTTTAGACCCGTTTTTGAGGGATACTTCTAGTTAAGGAAATTATGGCAAACTTGAACCTAGCTAGTTTAAATGCGAGGGGCATGAGATCTCGAAGCAAGGCTGCTCGCGTGCTGAGGGATCTCATAGCCCTGGAGGTAGATATAGCTACAATTCAGGAGACCCACTTTGTTGGGCCCGGGGATTGCAGTGTGCTGGTGAACGACTTTGACGTTTATTCAGCATACGGCAATTCCTTTAGCCGTGGGGTTTCTGTGTTAGTGAGTCGCACCCTAGGTGCGGCGGTTACTGTAGTTCACGCGTGCGCTCATGGAAGGCTGGTCGTGGTCGATGTTGCCGTTAAAAGCAGTAAGTTCCGGATTTTGGCAGTTTACGCGCCCAATATCGCTGGGGAGAGGGTTTCCTTTTTTCGGCAGGTGGAGGTGTTCCTTTCGGCGGGTCCGGAGCGAGTAGTTTTAATGGGGGACTGGAATGCCATCCTGGACCCCAAGATAGATAAGGTCGGGGGGAATAGAGGGTCGGATCGGTGTGAAAGCAGCCTGTCTGACCTGATGGCCTCGTGCGATCTTGTCGACAGGTTCCGTCTGGATCACCCAGGGAGGGAGATGTGGACGTGGCAAAGTAGCGTGGCCGCCTGTCCAAGTACCTACTTGGACAGGATGTTAATTAGAAGAGGCGACATAGATTTCTTATCGTGTCCCACGTTCCACTGGTTAGGTCATTCGGACCATAAATTAGTAATGGCCCGTTTGAGATTAGGTAATAGGCCTAGGTTTGCTGGCTACTGGAAGTTGAACGCCTCCTTGTTGGAGATGAACGACTTTCGGGAACAGCTGACAACACTAATTCAGCGGGAGTTAGTGGGGGCGGTTACCGGGAGTAGCTGGTGGGTTAGACTTAAGGCTACCATTAGGCTCTTTTGTGTCCAATACAGCCAACGCCTCGCGTTAACTAGGGCACGGACCAAAAGGCAGCTAGAAGATAGATTGACCCGGGCGGTGGTTGGTGGGGATCCCCTAGAGATAAACATAGTTAAGGGGGACCTTCAGCGCTTGGCTAGCGAGCGTTACGAAGGGCAAGTAGTTAGGGCTAGGTTAAAAAGAGTCTCTAACGAAGCCGTGAACGTTGACGCTGTTGAGCGTAAGGCTGCCTTAAGACGTGGTTCGGACGGGTACATTCGGAAGGTGAAAAACCTGGAAGGACATACCCTCGTATCGACTCGAGAGATTTGCAATGGGTTTCGTCAACATTTGAAGGAACGCTTTACCCAACTACCCAGACTCCGCGGCCAGGAGTTTGGCAGCTATTTAGCCGGCTCGCCCCGCCTTACTGCGGACCGAGCAGCTAGCTGTGATGGGGTGGTTACAGAGCGTGAAGTCATTACTGCGTTGAAGCAGGTTGGCCAGAACAGATCTCCAGGGCTCGATGGTCTGCCCTACGAATTGTATTTGAGGCTGTCGCCCATGTTTGTTCCTCTTCTGACGGGTGTGTTTAACCACTGGTTTTCCCAGGGATCCATCCCTGGGCAGGTAACCAAAGGAGTGGTCACACTACTGAAGAAGAAAGAGCGGCATGGTGGGGAGGACTTAGATGATTACAGGCCCATCACTCTGCTAAACACAGAGTTGAAGATTTTGGCCCGCGTTCTTGCAAACCGACTGCAGGTTGTCATCGGTGATTTGGTCGAACCGGATCAGACTTGTTCTGTGAAGGGGAGAACGATTAAAGACAACTTGCACTTGGTGCGCACGATCATAGAGGGGTTAGAAGACGACACAGGAGCCGCGCTGATCAATTTAGATCAGTCCAAAGCTTTCGATAGGGTCGACCATGGTTTCTTGGAGTCTGTTTTGGAGACCGCCGGTTTTGGTCCGGACTTCCGCAAGTGGATTTCCGTTTTGTATCGTGACCCCACGGTAGCGGTACAAGTAAATGGTAGGTTGTCGGAGTCCTTTGGGGTCTCTCGGTCGGTGCGCCAGGGGTGTCCGCTGTCGCCTCTGCTTTATGTCCTGGCGTTGGAGCCCTTCCTTCGCAAGTTAAGGGACGAGACGACGAGACCAGTCCTACGCGGGATAGCTCTACCTGGCGGCCGATTTGCCAGGGTTTCCGCGTACGCCGATGACGTCACCGTTTATGTAGGGCGAAGGATCGATATTAAAGCGGTGATAGAGGCGGTCGATGAGTATGAACGTGTTACAGGGGCCATAGTCAACCGCAGCAAGTCCGTTGGCCTGCGGTTGGGCACTTGGACCGGGGTAAACTCGCTTCCAGGTGAGTTCGGCTGGACAGATGGCCCGGTAAAGATTCTTGGAATCTGGTTCGGGCCTGGGCTCCAGCTGGACAAAAATTGGTCGGAGGTACAGACAAAGGTCGAATCGTCAGTGGGGACTTGGATTCGCAGGGGTTTGTCCCTGAAGGGTCGTGCGGAGGCGTGCCAAACTTACGTCTTTCCGTTGATCCTTTACCACTTGTCAGTACTTCCTCTGCCTGCGGACCGCTGTAAGGCTTTGGAGCGACTCCTTTTCAGACTCCTCTGGAAAGGGGGAAAGCCGTATGTCCGTAGACAGGTCTGTACACAGAAACTCAACGATGGAGGCTTGGGAATGCCTGACTTGTTACGTCATAAGCACGCCGAAAGATTGGCGTTCCTAAGTCGGACACTGCTTGAGGAATTGCACTGGGTACCAGTTGTGGAGCACGCTTTCCCACAGCTCGTGCCCTCCCCTGCCGCCGAAGGTCGCAGAAGACCGGCGGGGGAACGGCGGTTCCTCTCCGAATGCCGAGCCGCCCTTAGGGCATTGCCGGGGTCCAGTGACCTTGCACGGCCTAGGAGGAGACTGTATCGGGATTTAGTAGTGGGGACCGCAAAAGATCCGCTGGTTGAGCGGCTGCACATGTCGAGGGAGGAGGTCCTCTCTCAGTGGAATTGGGCGCCAGCCAGTAGCTTTCTAAATAATTCAGAGTTTTCAATCACATGGAGGCTAGTCCGGAATGCGCTGCCACTTTTCGGCGTACTAGCCGGATTCTGCAGAGAGGATGAATACGTTCCTTTCTGCCCCCGCTGCGAGGAAGACGAAGATGAAACGAGGGAGCATGCCTTTTTTCTTTGCAGCGGAGTTCGGAGGCTCTGGGAGTACGTCGGAAGGGTAACGGCTCGCATCGACCCCGAGCGGTTGGTGCCACTTGATTTGGCGTACGTCGTCGACAACATGGATCCGCCGTTTACTGGGGAGAGACGATTGGTGTTTCTAGCGATCCTAGCAGTAGCTAGATTAGTAACGTGGATTTCACGTCTTGAGATTGTCCATGAGGAGCAATCTGTTTCGGATCGGGATCTGGTTGGTCGCTTTAAACATCAACTTAAAGTAAAGATCAGATGCGATTGGAAAAGATTGCACCGCATGGACTTTGATAGGAGATGGGTGCACAACACTAGTTTGTGCATCCGACGAGGCGCTAGGTTTAAGTTTGTTTTCCCACCCTAGTGGTATCTGTCAGGCGGTGCTAAGGTTCTACGGAACCCAGCCCCAAACAAAGTAACAGAGTAGGGATAGTTAGGTCCTAACCACCACGAGTGGAAAATTCTTTATTAGATACTAGACTAGGGCAAGTATGAAAGTTGATCCCGTCCCTGAATTTATTTTTATCGGCAATAGGAGAGCTTCCAAAAGATGCCCAGTCCACCCTTTGTTTTGTCCCCGGTCTGTTTGCCCCTATACGTACATTTATCTTGGAAGACGCCGTCCAGTCCTGATGTTACCCATCCCTATCTAATTTATTTTCAAATATCGTCCCTAGGTCCCCCACTCCCCACTAGGGAACGACCTGCTTGCTTTCGACCTTCGGGACCGAAAGACAGTAGGCGCTCCATATTTAGAAATAGGTTGGGGGGATCCATTACTAACCCGACCCCATAGGCATTTTGTTAATTTGTTTTTTCTTTTCGTTTTGGGTGTATCTTAGTTTGCCCCCCTCCCCATCATCTCATCCCTCATTTTTAGAAAAAATTTTATTTCCAAAATCATATTTTCTTTTTTGTTTGTACATATGATTTTGTTTTGTTGAATAAAAACATTTATTTCTTTCAGTTAAAAACGCCAAAGCCATACGCTGGGGAGATTTTAAGTAGATAAACTCCATGGTAAGAATGATAATATAAAAAATAGTGTCTTAGCATAGGAATTTTAATAAAGTCTTCAAAGACCTAGCATAGTTTAGAATGACCCTCGACCCCCCTTTCCCCCTACTGGCTTCATGCCTAAGTGTCTCTGGACCCCAAATGAGGGCCTGGCAGTAGATAATGCCAGGTCCGGGGCAGAACACTAAATAAAGGGCTTGGTTCTCATGCAAAGCTCGTACTAATTTTGACGTTTTCTATTCTTTTTCAGATTGTTCAGTGTCTGGAACCGACTTAAGCAGCCGGCAGGACTAGAGGTTACCCACGTACCCTTTTGTGGTGAAGGCCCTCTAGCTTCCAAATCGGCGGGTCGGGGAAGGGCACTGGGGCAACAAATCAAGAGGCAGGCCTCTGCCTCTAACACCATGGGGGACGCCCCTGGTGTTGTGCCGAGAAGGGGGGGTGTCACATCCGGTGACACCCCAGTGCCGAGAAGGGGGGGTGTCACATCCGGTGACACCCCAGCGCCGAGAAGGGGGGGTGTCACACCCGGTGACACCCCAGTGCCGAGAAGGGGGGGTGTCACACCCGGTGACACCCCAGTGCCGAGAAGGGGGGGTGTCACACCCGGTGACACCCCAGTGCCGAGAAGGGGGAGCGTCACATTCGGTGACGTTCCAGTGCCGTTGACGGGTAACGTCACAATGCCGTCGAGTGACGTTACAGTGCCGCTGTCGGGGGAGACCACGCCCAATGGAATCCCAGTGCCGTCGAGAGATACCACACCCGGTGGAGTCTCAGTGCCGTCGTCGTTGTCAGGGGATGCCACACCCAGTGAAATCCCACTATCACCTGCAGCGTTCATGGTAGAAATAGAGTCTCTAGCCGCGGGGTATTCACCATCACCTCCTGTATACCTAGTAGAGGGAAAAGACTCTAGGCCCGGGGGCGCTGAACCAAGGGAGGACAGCGACACAGATTTTCTCAACCCATGGGCAGTTGTCGGGGGAAAACCACGGACACGGGAAGAGAAAAGAGCAATCAAGACAGGCTGGGCCATACCTCAAAGGCCCATCAGGAAATCACACCCTTCCGCAGAAGGAACGAACAGAGCGGTCAGGTCGGCGGACAACAGCCCGAAGAAGAGGGAACCAGCATTGAGGAGATGGAACTCTCTTGATTTGGAGAAACCTACTACATGGCAACCTATGACTCACGAGAAGAAGCAGAATCCGGGGAAAAGCCCAGAAGCAAGACCGGAGAAGACGGGTCACGAGGGATCACAGCAGCAGAGCCCAGGAAAAAGTCCAGAAGCTGGAAGCAGCTGGGGACCAAATCAAACAAGTCCAGAGAAGACCTGGGGCCCGAAGGAGCAAAAGAGCCCGGAAGCATACCGAAGACTCTTCCAGGAAAAGTACCGGCACCTCACGGACGGAAATGAAATCAAGCCAGTCCCAGGGAAGCTCGAAAGCCTCAGAAGAAGAATTGTGTCCCTAGTGACTTTCGATGAAAAACAAAAGGGGCTCACCGGATTGAGCAAGGAGAAAATGATAAGCTTGTTGGTGGAAACAAACATCCCAGCAACTTACATAGTGCGTAGAAGTTACGCAATGTGGGATGTCCTGCTACCCACAGAAGAAGACGCCATCAGAACATCGAAAAGCGACACAATATGGAAGGGGATCCGGTGTAAGCCAGAATACCTGGAAAAAAGACGAACAACGGTGACCATTCTGGGAGTCCCATGGTGTTTCGAAGAGGAGCAGGTCGGAGCCATCTTATCACAATATGGGGACGTGGAGGCAGTGACGGCAGCGCGAGGCCCCAAAAATATAATGACCGGAGATTATAAGCTCAAGATGAGGGTCAACAGAGCTGGCTTCAACACAATCCCCGCCCAACTGACATGGGAGAAATGGACAATGTCCATAATCGTCGAAGGCAGAAGGCCACACTGTTGGAGCTGTAGGATGCCGGGCCACATGGCGAAGTTCTGCCCGAAGAGGGATCCAGTGCCCCCACCGACAGCGGTGCCCCCGGTGAAAGTGACGGAGAAAGCAGTCACACCAACAACGGAGACACCAAGGAGCTGGAGTACTGTGGCCAAGAAGGGAAAGCAGAAGACAGTGGCCCCGGAAAAGCCAAAAGACCAGAAACAAAAGGAAGAGAAGTCGGGAGTGAAACGAAAGTTGGCCCCCGAATCAGAAGAGGAAGAAGAAGAAAAGAAGACGGAAAAAAGAAGCCTGGCAGCCACAAACAAGAAGGTTAAGGAAGACCAGGAAGACGACGACGAAGAAGACCAAGAAAACCCTGCCCAACCGTCAGACCCCATGGATGAGCAGAATACCCCTCCCCCTACCACTACTACTCCTACTACCAACGAGGAGACCTCTGAAGCCCAAACTTCCGAAGACGTAGAAGCCGGGTCCCCAGAGGACATGGAAGCAGAAGAGAACAAAGAGACGATCAGCACCACCACCACCCCGGTAGCCCCGATCCGGACTGAACGAACACGGAAGAGGCCTTTCTTACCCGGGGAGAGGATATGCGAGGTGGATGTGAGCCAGGGACCGGTGGACCTCAGCGCAGGCCAGAAGAAGCACGTCCAAAAGCTGGAAAAGCTCACCGAAGTGGACGGGAAGGAAGTGGAGAGGCCAACCAACTTCAGTGAAGCACCGATGCTCATCACGTTCCTGAGAAAGGAGAAGGGGGCCAGAGTAAAAGCATTATGGAGGATGGTTGCCGAAGCGAAACTGGCTTTTCCGGGGCTGAAGATTGTGGATGAGGAGCACCCGTCCTTAATGCAAATAGCAGTCAAGTGCGAAGGGAGGGTCCCCATTTATGTTCACCCATCCCTTTATAGAGCCTTGAAAATAACCTTTCCCTTAGACGTGGGGGGACTGGTCCGAGGAGGTCAGTTCACAACAGAGTTGCTAACTGGCAGCATCGGTCAGTCTTTCGGCGTTCTAACACCCGAGGACTTTAGACCCGTTTTTGAGGGATACTTCTAGTTAAGGAAATTATGGCAAACTTGAACCTAGCTAGTTTAAATGCGAGGGGCATGAGATCTCGAAGCAAGGCTGCTCGCGTGCTGAGGGATCTCATAGCCCTGGAGGTAGATATAGCTACAATTCAGGAGACCCACTTTGTTGGGCCCGGGGATTGCAGTGTGCTGGTGAACGACTTTGACGTTTATTCAGCATACGGCAATTCCTTTAGCCGTGGGGTTTCTGTGTTAGTGAGTCGCACCCTAGGTGCGGCGGTTACTGTAGTTCACGCGTGCGCTCATGGAAGGCTGGTCGTGGTCGATGTTGCCGTTAAAAGCAGTAAGTTCCGGATTTTGGCAGTTTACGCGCCCAATATCGCTGGGGAGAGGGTTTCCTTTTTTCGGCAGGTGGAGGTGTTCCTTTCGGCGGGTCCGGAGCGAGTAGTTTTAATGGGGGACTGGAATGCCATCCTGGACCCCAAGATAGATAAGGTCGGGGGGAATAGAGGGTCGGATCGGTGTGAAAGCAGCCTGTCTGACCTGATGGCCTCGTGCGATCTTGTCGACAGGTTCCGTCTGGATCACCCAGGGAGGGAGATGTGGACGTGGCAAAGTAGCGTGGCCGCCTGTCCAAGTACCTACTTGGACAGGATGTTAATTAGAAGAGGCGACATAGATTTCTTATCGTGTCCCACGTTCCACTGGTTAGGTCATTCGGACCATAAATTAGTAATGGCCCGTTTGAGATTAGGTAATAGGCCTAGGTTGGCTGGCTACTGGAAGTTGAACGCCTCCTTGTTGGAGATGAACGACTTTCGGGAACAGCTGACAACACTAATTCAGCGGGAGTTAGTGGGGGCGGTTACCGGGAGTAGCTGGTGGGTTAGACTTAAGGCTACCATTAGGCTCTTTTGTGTCCAATACAGCCAACGCCTCGCGTTAACTAGGGCACGGACCAAAAGGCAGCTAGAAGATAGATTGACCCGGGCGGTGGTTGGTGGGGATCCCCTAGAGATAAACATAGTTAAGGGGGACCTTCAGCGCTTGGCTAGCGAGCGTTACGAAGGGCAAGTAGTTAGGGCTAGGTTAAAAAGAGTCTCTAACGAAGCCGTGAACGTTGACGCTGTTGAGCGTAAGGCTGCCTTAAGACGTGGTTCGGACGGGTACATTCGGAAGGTGAAAAACCTGGAAGGACATACCCTCGTATCGACTCGAGAGATTTGCAATGGGTTTCGTCAACATTTGAAGGAACGCTTTACCCAACTACCCAGACTCCGCGGCCAGGAGTTTGGCAGCTATTTAGCCGGCTCGCCCCGCCTTACTGCGGACCGAGCAGCTAGCTGTGATGGGGTGGTTACAGAGCGTGAAGTCATTACTGCGTTGAAGCAGGTTGGCCAGAACAGATCTCCAGGGCTCGATGGTCTGCCCTACGAATTGTATTTGAGGCTGTCGCCCATGTTTGTTCCTCTTCTGACGGGTGTGTTTAACCACTGGTTTTCCCAGGGATCCATCCCTGGGCAGGTAACCAAAGGAGTGGTCACACTACTGAAGAAGAAAGAGCGGCATGGTGGGGAGGACTTAGATGATTACAGGCCCATCACTCTGCTAAACACAGAGTTGAAGATTTTGGCCCGCGTTCTTGCAAACCGACTGCAGGTTGTCATCGGTGATTTGGTCGAACCGGATCAGACTTGTTCTGTGAAGGGGAGAACGATTAAAGACAACTTGCACTTGGTGCGCACGATCATAGAGGGGTTAGAAGACGACACAGGAGCCGCGCTGATCAATTTAGATCAGTCCAAAGCTTTCGATAGGGTCGACCATGGTTTCTTGGAGTCTGTTTTGGAGACCGCCGGTTTTGGTCCGGACTTCCGCAAGTGGATTTCCGTTTTGTATCGTGACCCCACGGTAGCGGTACAAGTAAATGGTAGGTTGTCGGAGTCCTTTGGGGTCTCTCGGTCGGTGCGCCAGGGGTGTCCGCTGTCGCCTCTGCTTTATGTCCTGGCGTTGGAGCCCTTCCTTCGCAAGTTAAGGGACGAGACGACGAGACCAGTCCTACGCGGGATAGCTCTACCTGGCGGCCGATTTGCCAGGGTTTCCGCGTACGCCGATGACGTCACCGTTTATGTAGGGCGAAGGATCGATATTAAAGCGGTGATAGAGGCGGTCGATGAGTATGAACGTGTTACAGGGGCCATAGTCAACCGCAGCAAGTCCGTTGGCCTGCGGTTGGGCACTTGGACCGGGGTAAACTCGCTTCCAGGTGAGTTCGGCTGGACAGATGGCCCGGTAAAGATTCTTGGAATCTGGTTCGGGCCTGGGCTCCAGCTGGACAAAAATTGGTCGGAGGTACAGACAAAGGTCGAATCGTCAGTGGGGACTTGGATTCGCAGGGGTTTGTCCCTGAAGGGTCGTGCGGAGGCGTGCCAAACTTACGTCTTTCCGTTGATCCTTTACCACTTGTCAGTACTTCCTCTGCCTGCGGACCGCTGTAAGGCTTTGGAGCGACTCCTTTTCAGACTCCTCTGGAAAGGGGGAAAGCCGTATGTCCGTAGACAGGTCTGTACACAGAAACTCAGCGATGGAGGCTTGGGAATGCCTGACTTGTTAAGTCATAAGCACGCCGAAAGATTGGCGTTCCTAAGTCGGACACTGCTTGAGGAATTGCACTGGGTGCCAGTTGTGGAGCACGCTTTCCCACAGCTCGTACCCTCCCCTGCCGCCGAAGGTCGCAGAAGACCGGCGGGGGAACGGCGGTTCCTCTCCGAATGCCGAGCCGCCCTTAGGGCATTGCCGGGGTCCAGTGACCTTGCACGGCCTAGGAGGAGACTGTATCGGGATTTAGTAGTGGGGACCGCAAAAGATCCGCTGGTTGAGCGGCTGCACATGTCGAGGGAGGAGGTCCTCTCTCAGTGGAATTGGGCGCCAGCCAGTAGCTTTCTAAATAATTCAGAGTTTTCAATCACATGGAGGCTAGTCCGGAATGCGCTGCCACTTTTCGGCGTACTAGCCGGATTCTGCAGAGAGGATGAATACGTTCCTTTCTGCCCCCGCTGCGAGGAAGACGAAGATGAAACGAGGGAGCATGCCTTTTTTCTTTGCAGCGGAGTTCGGAGGCTCTGGGAGTACGTCGGAAGGGTAACGGCTCGCATCGACCCCGAGCGGTTGGTGCCACTTGATTTGGCGTACGTCGTCGACAACATGGATCCGCCGTTTACTGGGGAGAGACGATTGGTGTTTCTAGCGATCCTAGCAGTAGCTAGATTAGTAACGTGGATTTCACGTCTTGAGATTGTCCATGAGGAGCAATCTGTTTCGGATCGGGATCTGGTTGGTCGCTTTAAACATCAACTTAAAGTAAAGATCAGATGCGATTGGAAAAGATTGCACCGCATGGACTTTGATAGGAGATGGGTGCACAACACTAGTTTGTGCATCCGACGAGGCGCTAGGTTTAAGTTTGTTTTCCCACCCTAGTGGTATCTGTCAGGCGGTGCTAAGGTTCTACGGAACCCAGCCCCAAACAAAGTAACAGAGTAGGGATAGTTAGGTCCTAACCACCACGAGTGGAAAATTCTTTATTAGATACTAGACTAGGGCAAGTATGAAAGTTTGATCCCGTCCCTGAATTTATTTTTATCGGCAATAGGAGAGCTTCCAAAAGATGCCCAGTCCACCCTTTGTTTTGTCCCCGGTCCGTTTGCCCCTATACGTACATTTATCTTGGAAGACGCCGTCCAGTCCTGATGTTACCCATCCCTATCTAATTTATTTTCAAATATCGTCCCTAGGTCCCCCACTCCCCACTAGGGAACGACCTGCTTGCTTTCGACCTTCGGGACCGAAAGACAGTAGGCGCTCCATATTTAGAAATAGGTTGGGGGGATCCATTACTAACCCGACCCCATAGGCATTTTGTTAATTTGTTTTCTTTTCTTTTTGGGTGTATTTTAGTTTGCCCCCCTCCCCATCATCTCATCCCTCATTTTTAGGAAAAAAATTTTATTTCCAAAAATCATATTTTCTTTTTGTTTGTACATATGATTTTGTTTTGTTGAATAAAAACATTTATTTCTTTCAGTTAAAAACGCCAACGCCATACGCTGGGGAGATTTTAAGTAGATAAACTCCATGGTAAGAATGATAATATAAAAAATAGTGTCTTAGCATAGGAATTTTAATAAAGTCTTCAAAGACCTAGCATAGTTTAGAATGACCCTCGACCCCCCCTTTCCCCCTACTGGCTTCATGCCTAAGTGTCTCTGGACCCCAAATGAGGGCCTGGCAGTAGATAATGCCAGGTCCGGGGCAGAACACTAAATAAAGGGCTTGGTTCTCATGCAAAGCTCGTACTAATTTTGACGTTTTCTATTCTTTTTCAGATTGTTCAGTGTCTGGAACCGACTTAAGCAGCCGGCAGGACTAGAGGTTACCCACGTACCCTTTTGTGGTGAAGGCCCTCTAGCTTCCAAATCGGCGGGTCGGGGAAGGGCACTGGGCCAACAAATCAAGAGGCAGGCCTCTGCCTCTAACACCATGGGGGACGCCCCTGGTGTTGTGCCGAGAAGGGGGGGTGTCACATCCGGTGACACCCCAGTGCCGAGAAGGGGGGGTGTCACATCCGGTGACACCCCAGCGCCGAGAAGGGGGGGTGTCACACCCGGTGACACCCCAGTGCCGAGAAGGGGGGGTGTCACACCCGGTGACACCCCAGTGCCGAGAAGGGGGGGTGTCACACCCGGTGACACCCCAGTGCCGAGAAGGGGGGGTGTCACACCCGGTGACACCCCAGTGCCGAGAAGGGGGAGCGTCACACCCGGTGACACCCCAGTGCCGAGAAGGGGGAGCGTCACATTCGGTGACGTTCCAGTGCCGTTGACGGGTAACGTCACAATGCCGTCGAGTGACGTTACAGTGCCGCTGTCGGGGGAGACCACGCCCAATGGAATCCCAGTGCCGTCGAGAGATACCACACCCGGTGGAGTCTCAGTGCCGTCGTCGTTGTCAGGGGATGCCACACCCAGTGAAATCCCACTATCACCTGCAGCGTTCATGGTAGAAATAGAGTCTCTAGCCGCGGGGTATTCACCATCACCTCCTGTATACCTAGTAGAGGGAAAAGACTCTAGGCCCGGGGGCGCTGAACCAAGGGAGGACAGCGACACAGATTTTCTCAACCCATGGGCAGTTGTCGGGGGAAAACCACGGACACGGGAAGAGAAAAGAGCAATCAAGACAGGCTGGGCCATACCTCAAAGGCCCATCAGGAAATCACACCCTTCCGCAGAAGGAACGAACAGAGCGGTCAGGTCGGCGGACAACAGCCCGAAGAAGAGGGAACCAGCATTGAGGAGATGGAACTCTCTTGAGTTGGAGAAACCTACTACATGGCAACCTATGACTCACGAGAAGAAGCAGAATCCGGGGAAAAGCCCAGAAGCAAGACCGGAGAAGACGGGTCACGAGGGATCACAGCAGCAGAGCCCAGGAAAGAGTCCAGAAGCTGGAAGCAGCTGGGGACCAAATCAAACAAGTCCAGAGAAGACCTGGGGCCCGAAGGAGCAAAAGAGCCCGGAAGCATACCGAAGACTCTTCCAGGAAAAGTACCGGCACCTCACGGACGGAAATGAAATCAAGCCAGTCCCCGGGAAGCTCGAAAGCCTCAGAAGAAGAATTGTGTCCCTAGTGACTTTCGATGAAAAACAGAAGGGGCTCACCGGATTGAGCAAGGAGAAAATGATAAGCTTGTTGGTGGAAACAAACATCCCAGCAACTTACATAGTGCGTAGAAGTTACGCAATGTGGGATGTCCTGCTACCCACAGAAGAAGACGCCATCAGAACATCAAAAAGCGACACAATATGGAAGGGGATCCGGTGTAAGCCAGAATACCTGGAAAAAAGACGAACAACGGTGACCATTCTGGGAGTCCCATGGTGTTTCGAAGAGGAGCAGGTCGGAGCCATCTTATCACAATATGGGGACGTGGAGGCAGTGACGGCAGCGCGAGGCCCCAAAAATATAATGACCGGAGATTATAAGCTCAAGATGAGGGTCAACAGAGCTGGCTTCAACACAATCCCCGCCCAACTGACATGGGAGAAATGGACAATGTCCATAATCGTCGAAGGCAGAAGGCCACACTGTTGGAGCTGTAGGATGCCGGGCCACATGGCGAAGTTCTGCCCGAAGAGGGATCCAGTGCCCCCACCGACAGCGGTGCCCCCGGTGAAAGTGACGGAGAAAGCAGTCACACCAACAGCGGAGACACCAAGGAGCTGGAGTACTGTGGCCAAGAAGGGAAAGCAGAAGACAGTGGCCCCGGAAAAGCCAAAAGACCAGAAACAAAAGGAAGAGAAGTCGGGAGTGAAACGAAAGTTGGCCCCCGAATCAGAAGAGGAAGAAGAAGAAAAGAAGACGGAAAAAAGAAGCCTGGCAGCCACAAACAAGAAGGTTAAGGAAGACCAGGAAGACGACGACGAAGAAGACCAAGAAAACCCTGCCCAACCGTCAGACCCCATGGATGAGCAGAATACCCCTCCCCCTACCACTACTACTCCTACTACCAACGAGGAGACCTCTGAAGCCCAAACTTCCGAAGACGTAGAAGCCGGGTCCCCAGAGGACATGGAAGCAGAAGAGAACAAAGAGACGATCAGCACCACCACCACCCCGGTAGCCCCGATCCGGACTGAACGAACACGGAAGAGGCCTTTCTTACCCGGGGAGAGGATATGCGAGGGGGACGTGAGCCAGGGACCGGTGGACCTCAGCGCAGGCCAGAAGAAACACGTCCAAAAGCTGGAAAAGCTCACCGAAGTGGACGGGAAGGAAGTGGAGAGGCCAACCAACTTCAGTGAAGCACCGATGCTCATCACGTTCCTAAGAAAGGAGAAGGGGGCCAGAGTAAAAGCATTATGGAGGATGGTTGCCGAAGCGAAACTGGCTTTTCCGGGGCTGAAGATTGTGGATGAGGAGCACCCGTCCTTAATGCAAATAGCAGTCAAGTGCGAAGGGAGGGTCCCCATTTATGTTCACCCATCCCTTTATAGAGCCTTGAAAATAACCTTTCCCTTAGACGTGGGGGGACTGGTCCGAGGAGGTCAGTTCACAACAGAGTTGCTAACTGGCAGCATCGGTCAGTCTTTCGGCGTTCTAACACCCGAGGACTTTAGACCCGTTTTTGAGGGATACTTCTAGTTAAGGAAATTATGGCAAACTTGAACCTAGCTAGTTTAAATGCGAGGGGCATGAGATCTCGAAGCAAGGCTGCTCGCGTGCTGAGGGATCTCATAGCCCTGGAGGTAGATATAGCTACAATTCAGGAGACCCACTTTGTTGGGCCCGGGGATTGCAGTGTGCTGGTGAACGACTTTGACGTTTATTCAGCATACGGCAATTCCTTTAGCCGTGGGGTTTCTGTGTTAGTGAGTCGCACCCTAGGTGCGGCGGTTACTGTAGTTCACGCGTGCGCTCATGGAAGGCTGGTCGTGGTCGATGTTGCCGTTAAAAGCAGTAAGTTCCGGATTTTGGCAGTTTACGCGCCCAATATCACTGGGGAGAGGGTTTCCTTTTTTCGGCAGGTGGAGGTGTTCCTTTCGGCGGGTCCGGAGCGAGTAGTTTTAATGGGGGACTGGAATGCCATCCTGGACCCCAAGATAGATAAGGTCGGGGGGAATAGAGGGTCGGATCGGTGTGAAAGCAGCCTGTCTGACCTGATGGCCTCGTGCGATCTTGTCGACAGGTTCCGTCTGGATCACCCAGGGAGGGAGATGTGGACGTGGCAAAGTAGCGTGGCCGCCTGTCCAAGTACCTACTTGGACAGGATGTTAATTAGAAGAGGCGACATAGATTTCTTATCGTGTCCCACGTTCCACTGGTTAGGTCATTCGGACCATAAATTAGTAATGGCCCGTTTGAGATTAGGTAATAGGCCTAGGTTGGCTGGCTACTGGAAGTTGAACGCCTCCTTGTTGGAGATGAACGACTTTCGGGAACAGCTGACAACACTAATTCAGCGGGAGTTAGTGGGGGCGGTTACCGGGAGTAGCTGGTGGGTTAGACTTAAGGCTACCATTAGGCTCTTTTGTGTCCAATACAGCCAACGCCTCGCGTTAACTAGGGCACGGACCAAAAGGCAGCTAGAAGATAGATTGACCCGGGCGGTGGCTGGTGGGGATCCCCTAGAGATAAACATAGTTAAGGGGGACCTTCAGCGCTTGGCTAGCGAGCGTTACGAAGGGCAAGTAGTTAGGGCTAGGTTAAAAAGAGTCTCTAACGAAGCCGTGAACGTTGACGCTGTTGAGCGTAAGGCTGCCTTAAGACGTGGTTCGGACGGGTACATTCGGAAGGTGAAAAACCTGGAAGGACATACCCTCGTATCGACTCGAGAGATTTGCAATGGGTTTCGTCAACATTTGAAGGAACGCTTTACCCAACTACCCAGACTCCGCGGCCAGGAGTTTGGCAGCTATTTAGCCGGCTCGCCCCGCCTTACTGCGGACCGAGCAGCTAGCTGTGATGGGGTGGTTACAGAGCGTGAAGTCATTACTGCGTTGAAGCAGGTTGGCCAGAACAGATCTCCAGGGCTCGATGGTCTGCCCTACGAATTGTATTTGAGGCTGTCGCCCATGTTTGTTCCTCTTCTGACGGGTGTGTTTAACCACTGGTTTTCCCAGGGATCCATCCCTGGGCAGGTAACCAAAGGAGTGGTCACACTACTGAAGAAGAAAGAGCGGCATGGTGGGGAGGACTTAGATGATTACAGGCCCATCACTCTGCTAAACACAGAGTTGAAGATTTTGGCCCGCGTTCTTGCAAACCGACTGCAGGTTGTCATCGGTGATTTGGTCGAACCGGATCAGACTTGTTCTGTGAAGGGGAGAACGATTAAAGACAACTTGCACTTGGTTCGCACGATCATAGAGGGGTTAGAAGACGACACAGGAGCCGCGCTGATCAATTTAGATCAGTCCAAAGCTTTCGATAGGGTCGACCATGGTTTCTTGGAGTCTGTTTTGGAGACCGCCGGTTTTGGTCCGGACTTCCGCAAGTGGATTTCCGTTTTGTATCGTGACCCCACGGTAGCGGTACAAGTAAATGGTAGGTTGTCGGAGTCCTTTGGGGTCTCTCGGTCGGTGCGCCAGGGGTGTCCGCTGTCGCCTCTGCTTTATGTCCTGGCGTTGGAGCCCTTCCTTCGCAAGTTAAGGGACGAGACGACGAGACCAGTCCTACGCGGGATAGCTCTACCTGGCGGCCGATTTGCCAGGGTTTCCGCGTACGCCGATGACGTCACCGTTTATGTAGGGCGAAGGATCGATATTAAAGCGGTGATAGAGGCGGTCGATGAGTATGAACGTGTTACAGGGGCCATAGTCAACCGCAGCAAGTCCGTTGGCCTGCGGTTGGGCACTTGGACCGGGGTAAACTCGCTTCCAGGTGAGTTCGGCTGGACAGATGGCCCGGTAAAGATTCTTGGAATCTGGTTCGGGCCTGGGCTCCAGCTGGACAAAAATTGGTCGGAGGTACAGACAAAGGTCGAATCGTCAGTGGGGACTTGGATTCGCAGGGGTTTGTCCCTGAAGGGTCGTGCGGAGGCGTGCCAAACTTACGTCTTTCCGTTGATCCTTTACCACTTGTCAGTACTTCCTCTGCCTGCGGACCGCTGTAAGGCTTTGGAGCGACTCCTTTTCAGACTCCTCTGGAAAGGGGGAAAGCCGTATGTCCGTAGACAGGTCTGTACACAGAAACTCAACGATGGAGGCTTGGGAATGCCTGACTTGTTAAGTCATAAGCACGCCGAAAGATTGGCGTTCCTAAGTCGGACACTGCTTGAGGAATTGCACTGGGTACCAGTTGTGGAGCACGCTTTCCCACAGCTCGTGCCCTCCCCTGCCGCCGAAGGTCGCAGAAGACCGGCGGGGGAACGGCGGTTCCTCTCCGAATGCCGAGCCGCCCTTAGGGCATTGCCGGGGTCCAGTGACCTTGCACGGCCTAGGAGGAGACTGTATCGGGATTTAGTAGTGGGGACCGCAAAAGATCCGCTGGTTGAGCGGCTGCACATGTCGAGGGAGGAGGTCCTCTCTCAGTGGAATTGGGCGCCAGCCAGTAGCTTTCTAAATAATTCAGAGTTTTCAATCACATGGAGGCTAGTCCGGAATGCGCTGCCACTTTTCGGCGTACTAGCCGGATTCTGCAGAGAGGATGAATACGTTCCTTTCTGCCCCCGCTGCGAGGAAGACGAAGATGAAACGAGGGAGCATGCCTTTTTTCTTTGCAGCGGAGTTCGGAGGCTCTGGGAGTACGTCGGAAGGGTAACGGCTCGCATCGACCCCGAGCGGTTGGTGCCACTTGATTTGGCGTACTTCGTCGACAACATGGATCCGCCGTTTACTGGGGAGAGACGATTGGTGTTTCTAGCGATCCTAGCAGTAGCTAGATTAGTAACGTGGATTTCACGTCTTGAGATTGTCCATGAGGAGCAATCTGTTTCGGATCGGGATCTGGTTGGTCGCTTTAAACATCAACTTAAAGTAAAGATCAGATGCGATTGGAAAAGATTGCACCGCATGGACTTTGATAGGAGATGGGTGCACAACACTAGTTTGTGCATCCGACGAGGCGCTAGGTTTAAGTTTGTTTTCCCACCCTAGTGGTATCTGTCAGGCGGTGCTAAGGTTCTACGGAACCCAGCCCCAAACAAAGTAACAGAGTAGGGATAGTTAGGTCCTAACCACCACGAGTGGAAAATTCTTTATTAGATACTAGACTAGGGCAAGTATGAAAGTTGATCCCGTCCCTGAATTTATTTTTATCGGCAATAGGAGAGCTTCCAAAAGATGCCCAGTCCACCCTTTGTTTTGTCCCCGGTCTGTTTGCCCCTATACGTACATTTATCTTGGAAGACGCCGTCCAGTCCTGATGTTACCCATCCCTATCTAATTTATTTTCAAATATCGTCCCTAGGTCCCCCACTCCCCACTAGGGAACGACCTGCTTGCTTTCGACCTTCGGGACCGAAAGACAGTAGGCGCTCCATATTTAGAAATAGGTTGGGGGGATCCATTACTAACCCGACCCCATAGGCATTTTGTTAATTTGTTTTTTCTTTTCTTTTTGGGTGTATCTTAGTTTGCCCCCCTCCCCATCATCTCATCCCTCATTTTTAGAAAAAATTTTATTTCCAAAATCATATTTTCTTTTTTGTTTGTACATATGATTTTGTTTTGTTGAATAAAAACATTTATTTCTTTCAGTTAAAAACGCCAAAGCCATACGCTGGGGAGATTTTAAGTAGATAAACTCCATGGTAAGAATGATAATATAAAAAATAGTGTCTTAGCATAGGAATTTTAATAAAGTCTTCAAAGACCTAGCATAGTTTAGAATGACCCTCGACCCCCCTTTCCCCCTACTGGCTTCATGCCTAAGTGTCTCTGGACCCCAAATGAGGGCCTGGCAGTAGATAATGCCAGGTCCGGGGCAGAACACTAAATAAAGGGCTTGGTTCTCATGCGAAGCTCCTTTAACTGTTCACGTTTTCTATTCTTTTTTCAGATTGTTCAGTGTCTGGAACCGACTTAAGCAGCCGGCAGGACTAGAGGTTACCCACGTACCCTTTTGTGGTGAAGGCCCTCTAGCTTCCAAATCGGCGGGTCGGGGAAGGGCACTGGGCCAACAAATCAAGAGGCAGGCCTCTGCCTCTAACACCATGGGGGACGCCCCTGGTGTTGTGCCGAGAAGGGGGGGTGTCACACCCGGTGACACCCCAGTGCCGAGAAGGGGGGGTGTCACATCCGGTGACACCCCAGTGCCGAGAAGGGGGGGTGTCACATCCGGTGACACCCCAGCGCCGAGAAGGGGGGGTGTCACACCCGGTGACACCCCAGTGCCGAGAAGGGGGGGTGTCACACCCGGTGACACCCCAGTGCCGAGAAGGGGGGGTGTCACACCCGGTGACACCCCAGTGCCGAGAAGGGGGAGCGTCACATTCGGTGACGTTCCAGTGCCGTTGACGGGTAACGTCACAATGCCGTCGAGTGACGTTACAGTGCCGATGTCGGGGGAGACCACGCCCAGTGGAATCCCAGTGCCGTCGAGAGATACCACACCCGGTGGAGTCTCAGTGCCGTCGTCGTTGTCAGGGGATGCCACACCCAGTGAAATCCCACTATCACCTGCAGCGTTCATGGTAGAAATAGAGTCTCTAGCCGCGGGGTATTCACCATCACCTCCTGTATACCTAGTAGAGGGAAAAGACTCTAGGCCCGGGGGCGCTGAACCAAGGGACGACAGCGACACAGATTTTCTCAACCCATGGGCAGTTGTCGGGGGAAAACCACGGACACGGGAAGAGAAAAGAGCAATCAAGACAGGCTGGGCCATACCTCAAAGGCCCATCAGGAAATCACACCCCTCCACAGAAGGAACGAACAGAGCGGTCAGGTCGGCGGACAACAGCCCGAAGAAGAGGGAACCAGCATTGAGGAGATGGAACTCTCTTGAGTTGAAGAAACCTACTACATGGCAACCTATGACTCACGAGAAGAAGCAGAATCCGGGGAAAAGCCCAGAAGCAAGACCGGAGAAGACGGGTCACGAGGGATCACAGCAGCAGAGCCCAGGAAAGAGTCCAGAAGCTGGAAGCAGCTGGGGACCAAATCAAACAAGTCCAGAGAAGACCTGGGGCCCGAAGGAGCAAAAGAGCCCGGAAGCATACCGAAGACTCTTCCAGGAAAAGTACCGGCACCTCACGGACGGAAATGAAATCAAGCCAGTCCCCGGGAAGCTCGAAAGCCTCAGAAGAAGAATTGTGTCCCTAGTGACTTTCGATGAAAAACAGAAGGGGCTCACCGGATTGAGCAAGGAGAAAATGATAAGCTTGTTGGTGGAAACAAACATCCCAGCAACTTACATAGTGCGTAGAAGTTACGCAATGTGGGATGTCCTGCTACCCACAGAAGAAGACGCCATCAGAACATCGAAAAGCGACACAATATGGAAGGGGATCCGGTGTAAGCCAGAATACCTGGAAAAAAGACGAACAACGGTGACCATTCTGGGAGTCCCATGGTGTTTCGAAGAGGAGCAGGTCGGAGCCATCTTATCACAATATGGGGACGTGGAGGCAGTGACGGCAGCGCGAGGCCCCAAAAATATAATGACCGGAGATTATAAGCTCAAGATGAGGGTCAACAGAGCTGGCTTCAACACAATCCCCGCCCAACTGACATGGGAGAAATGGACAATGTCCATAATCGTCGAAGGCAGAAGGCCACACTGTTGGAGCTGTAGGATGCCGGGCCACATGGCGAAGTTCTGCCCGAAGAGGGATCCAGTGCCCCCACCGACAGCGGTGCCCCCGGTGAAAGTGACGGAGAAAGCAGTCACACCAACAGCGGAGACACCAAGGAGCTGGAGTACTGTGGCCAAGAAGGGAAAGCAGAAGACAGTGGCCCCGGAAAAGCCAAAAGACCAGAAACAAAAGGAAGAGAAGTCGGGAGTGAAACGAAAGTTGGCCCCCGAATCAGAAGAGGAAGAAGAAGAAAAGAAGACGGAAAAAAGAAGCCTGGCAGCCACAAACAAGAAGGTTAAGGAAGACCAGGAAGACGACGACGAAGAAGACCAAGAAAACCCTGCCCAACCGTCAGACCCCATGGATGAGCAGAATACCCCTCCCCCTACCACTACTACTCCTACTACCAACGAGGAGACCTCTGAAGCCCAAACTTCCGAAGACGTAGAAGCCGGGCCCCCAGAGGACATGGAAGCAGAAGAGAACAAAGAGACGATCAGCACCACCACCACCCCGGTAGCCCCGATCCGGACTGAACGAACACGGAAGAGGCCTTTCTTACCCGGGGAGAGGATATGCGAGGTGGATGTGAGCCAGGGACCGGTGGACCTCAGCGCAGGCCAGAAGAAGCACGTCCATAAGCTGGAAAAGCTCACCGAAGTGGACGGGAAGGAAGTGGAGAGGCCAACCAACTTCAGTGAAGCACCGATGCTCATCACGTTCCTGAGAAAGGAGAAGGGGGCCAGAGTAAAAGCATTATGGAGGATGGTTGCCGAAGCGAAACTGGCTTTTCCGGGGCTGAAGATTGTGGATGAGGAGCACCCGTCCTTAATGCAAATAGCAGTCAAGTGCGAAGGGAGGGTCCCCATTTATGTTCACCCATCCCTTTATAGAGCCTTGAAAATAACCTTTCCCTTAGACGTGGGGGGACTGGTCCGAGGAGGTCAGTTCACAACAGAGTTGCTAACTGGCAGCATCGGTCAGTCTTTCGGCGTTCTAACACCCGAGGACTTTAGACCCGTTTTTGAGGGATACTTCTAGTTAAGGAAATTATGGCAAACTTGAACCTAGCTAGTTTAAATGCGAGGGGCATGAGATCTCGAAGCAAGGCTGCTCGCGTGCTGAGGGATCTCATAGCCCTGGAAGTAGATATAGCTACAATTCAGGAGACCCACTTTGTTGGGCCCGGGGATTGCAGTGTGCTGGTAAACGACTTTGACGTTTATTCAGCATACGGCAATTCCTTTAGCCGTGGGGTTTCTGTGTTAGTGAGTCGCACCCTAGGTGCGGCGGTTACTGTAGTTCACGCGTGCGCTCATGGAAGGCTGGTCGTGGTCGATGTTGCCGTTAAAAGCAGTAAGTTCCGGATTTTGGCAGTTTACGCGCCCAATATCGCTGGGGAGAGGGTTTCCTTTTTTCGGCAGGTGGAGGTGTTCCTTTCGGCGGGTCCGGAGCGAGTAGTTTTAATGGGGGACTGGAATGCCATCCTGGACCCCAAGATAGATAAGGTCGGGGGGAATAGAGGGTCGGATCGGTGTGAAAGCAGCCTGTCTGACCTGATGGCCTCGTGCGATCTTGTCGACAGGTTCCGTCTGGATCACCCAGGGAGGGAGATGTGGACGTGGCAAAGTAGCGTGGCCGCCTGTCCAAGTACCTACTTGGACAGGATGTTAATTAGAAGAGGCGACATAGATTTCTTATCGTGTCCCACGTTCCACTGGTTAGGTCATTCGGACCATAAATTAGTAATGGCCCGTTTGAGATTAGGTAATAGGCCTAGGTTGGCTGGCTACTGGAAGTTGAACGCCTCCTTGTTGGAGATGAACGACTTTCGGGAACAGCTGACAACACTAATTCAGCGGGAGTTAGTGGGGGCGGTTACCGGGAGTAGCTGGTGGGTTAGACTTAAGGCTACCATTAGGCTCTTTTGTGTCCAATACAGCCAACGCCTCGCGTTAACTAGGGCACGGACCAAAAGGCAGCTAGAAGATAGATTGACCCGGGCGGTGGTTGGTGGGGATCCCCTAGAGATAAACATAGTTAAGGGGGACCTTCAGCGCTTGGCTAGCGAGCGTTACGAAGGGCAAGTAGTTAGGGCTAGGTTAAAAAGAGTCTCTAACGAAGCCGTGAACGTTGACGCTGTTGAGCGTAAGGCTGCCTTAAGACGTGGTTCGGACGGGTACATTCGGAAGGTGAAAAACCTGGAAGGACATACCCTCGTATCGACTCGAGAGATTTGCAATGGGTTTCGTCAACATTTGAAGGAACGCTTTACCCAACTACCCAGACTCCGCGGCCAGGAGTTTGGCAGCTATTTAGCCGGCTCGCCCCGCCTTACTGCGGACCGAGCAACTAGCTGTGATGGGGTGGTTACAGAGCGTGAAGTCATTACTGCGTTGAAGCAGGTTGGCCAGAACAGATCTCCAGGGCTCGATGGTCTGCCCTACGAATTGTATTTGAGGCTGTCGCCCATGTTTGTTCCTCTTCTGACGGGTGTGTTTAACCACTGGTTTTCCCAGGGATCCATCCCTGGGCAGGTAACCAAAGGAGTGGTCACACTACTGAAGAAGAAAGAGCGGCATGGTGGGGAGGACTTAGATGATTACAGGCCCATCACTCTGCTAAACACAGAGTTGAAGATTTTGGCCCGCGTTCTTGCAAACCGACTGCAGGTTGTCATCGGTGATTTGGTCGAACCGGATCAGACTTGTTCTGTGAAGGGGAGAACGATTAAAGACAACTTGCACTTGGTGCGCACGATCATAGAGGGGTTAGAAGACGACACAGGAGCCGCGCTGATCAATTTAGATCAGTCCAAAGCTTTCGATAGGGTCGACCATGGTTTCTTGGAGTCTGTTTTGGAGACCGCCGGTTTTGGTCCGGACTTCCGCAAGTGGATTTCCGTTTTGTATCGTGACCCCACGGTAGCGGTACAAGTAAATGGTAGGTTGTCGGAGTCCTTTGGGGTCTCTCGGTCGGTGCGCCAGGGGTGTCCGCTGTCGCCTCTGCTTTATGTCCTGGCGTTGGAGCCCTTCCTTCGCAAGTTAAGGGACGAGACGACGAGACCAGTCCTACGCGGGATAGCTCTACCTGGCGGCCGATTTGCCAGGGTTTCCGCGTACGCCGATGACGTCACCGTTTATGTAGGGCGAAGGATCGATATTAAAGCGGTGATAGAGGCGGTCGATGAGTATGAACGTGTTACAGGGGCCATAGTCAACCGCAGCAAGTCCGTTGGCCTGCGGTTGGGCACTTGGACCGGGGTAAACTCGCTTCCAGGTGAGTTCGGCTGGACAGATGGCCCGGTAAAGATTCTTGGAATCTGGTTCGGGCCTGGGCTCCAGCTGGACAAAAATTGGTCGGAGGTACAGACAAAGGTCGAATCGTCAGTGGGGACTTGGATTCGCAGGGGTTTGTCCCTGAAGGGTCGTGCGGAGGCGTGCCAAACTTACGTCTTTCCGTTGATCCTTTACCACTTGTCAGTACTTCCTCTGCCTGCGGACCGCTGTAAGGCTTTGGAGCGACTCCTTTTCAGACTCCTCTGGAAAGGGGGAAAGCCGTATGTCCGTAGACAGGTCTGTACACAGAAACTCAGCGATGGAGGCTTGGGAATGCCTGACTTGTTAAGTCATAAGCACGCCGAAAGATTGGCGTTCCTAAGTCGGACACTGCTTGAGGAATTGCACTGGGTGCCAGTTGTGGAGCACGCTTTCCCACAGCTCGTACCCTCCCCTGCCGCCGAAGGTCGCAGAAGACCGGCGGGGGAACGGCGGTTCCTCTCCGAATGCCGAGCCGCCCTTAGGGCATTGCCGGGGTCCAGTGACCTTGCACGGCCTAGGAGGAGACTGTATCGGGATTTAGTAGTGGGGACCGCAAAAGATCCGCTGGTTGAGCGGCTGCACATGTCGAGGGAGGAGGTCCTCTCTCAGTGGAATTGGGCGCCAGCCAGTAGCTTTCTAAATAATTCAGAGTTTTCAATCACATGGAGGCTAGTCCGGAATGCGCTGCCACTTTTCGGCGTACTAGCCGGTTTCTGCAGAGAGGATGAATACGTTCCTTTCTGCCCCCGCTGCGAGGAAGACGAAGATGAAACGAGGGAGCATGCCTTTTTTCTTTGCAGCGGAGTTCGGAGGCTCTGGGAGTACGTCGGAAGGGTAACGGCTCGCATCGACCCCGAGCGGTTGGTGCCACTTGATTTGGCGTACGTCGTCGACAACATGGATCCGCCGTTTACTGGGGAGAGACGATTGGTGTTTCTAGCGATCCTAGCAGTAGCTAGATTAGTAACGTGGATTTCACGTCTTGAGATTGTCCATGAGGAGCAATCTGTTTCGGATCGGGATCTGGTTGGTCGCTTTAAACATCAACTTAAAGTAAAGATCAGATGCGATTGGAAAAGATTGCACCGCATGGACTTTGATAGGAGATGGGTGCACAACACTAGTTTGTGCATCCGACGAGGCGCTAGGTTTAAGTTTGTTTTCCCACCCTAGTGGTATCTGTCAGGCGGTGCTAAGGTTCTACGGAACCCAGCCCCAAACAAAGTAACAGAGTAGGGATAGTTAGGTCCTAACCACCACGAGTGGAAAATTCTTTATTAGATACTAGACTAGGGCAAGTATGAAAGTTTGATCCCGTCCCTGAATTTATTTTTATCGGCAATAGGAGAGCTTCCAAAAGATGCCCAGTCCACCCTTTGTTTTGTCCCCGGTCCGTTTGCCCCTATACGTACATTTATCTTGGAAGACGCCGTCCAGTCCTGATGTTACCCATCCCTATCTAATTTATTTTCAAATATCGTCCCTAGGTCCCCCACTCCCCACTAGGGAACGACCTGCTTGCTTTCGACCTTCGGGACCGAAAGACAGTAGGCGCTCCATATTTAGAAATAGGTTGGGGGGATCCATTACTAACCCGACCCCATAGGCATTTTGTTAATTTGTTTTCTTTTCTTTTTGGGTGTATTTTAGTTTGCCCCCCTCCCCATCATCTCATCCCTCATTTTTAGGAAAAAAATTTTATTTCCAAAAATCATATTTTCTTTTTGTTTGTACATATGATTTTGTTTTGTTGAATAAAAACATTTATTTCTTTCAGTTAAAAACGCCAACGCCATACGCTGGGGAGATTTTAAGTAGATAAACTCCATGGTAAGAATGATAATATAAAAAATAGTGTCTTAGCATAGGAATTTTAATAAAGTCTTCAAAGACCTAGCATAGTTTAGAATGACCCTCGACCCCCCCTTTCCCCCTACTGGCTTCATGCCTAAGTGTCTCTGGACCCCAAATGAGGGCCTGGCAGTAGATAATGCCAGGTCCGGGGCAGAACACTAAATAAAGGGCTTGGTTCTCATGCAAAGCTCGTACTAATTTTGACGTTTTCTATTCTTTTTCAGATTGTTCAGTGTCTGGAACCGACTTAAGCAGCCGGCAGGACTAGAGGTTACCCACGTACCCTTTTGTGGTGAAGGCCCTCTAGCTTCCAAATCGGCGGGTCGGGGAAGGGCACTGGGCCAACAAATCAAGAGGCAGGCCTCTGCCTCTAACACCATGGGGGACGCCCCTGGTGTTGTGCCGAGAAGGGGGGGTGTCACATCCGGTGACACCCCAGTGCCGAGAAGGGGGGGTGTCACATCCGGTGACACCCCAGCGCCGAGAAGGGGGGGTGTCACACCCGGTGACACCCCAGTGCCGAGAAGGGGGGGTGTCACATCCGGTGACACCCCAGTGCCGAGAAGGGGGGGTGTCACACCCGGTGACACCCCAGTGCCGAGAAGGGGGAGCGTCACATTCGGTGACGTTCCAGTGCCGTTGACGGGTAACGTCACAATGCCGTCGAGTGACGTTACAGTGCCGCTGTCGGGGGAGACCACGCCCAGTGGAATCCCAGTGCCGTCGAGAGATACCACACCCGGTGGAGTCTCAGTGCCGTCGTCGTTGTCAGGGGATGCCACACCCAGTGAAATCCCACTATCACCTGCAGCGTTCATGGTAGAAATAGAGTCTCTAGCCGCGGGGTATTCACCATCACCTCCAGTATACCTAGTAGAGGGAAAACACTCTAGGCCCGGGGGCGCTGAACCAAGGGAGGACAGCGACACAGATTTTCTCAACCCATGGGCAGTTGTCGGGGGAAAACCACGGACACGGGAAGAGAAAAGAGCAATCAAGACAGGCTGGGCCATACCTCAAAGGCCCATCAGGAAATCACACCCTTCCGCAGAAGGAACGAACAGAGCGGTCAGGTCGGCGGACAACAGCCCGAAGAAGAGGGAACCAGCATTGAGGAGATGGAACTCTCTTGAGTTGGAGAAACCTACTACATGGCAACCTATGACTCACGAGAAGAAGCATAATCCGGGGAAAAGCCCAGAAGCAAAACCGGAGAAGAAGGGTCACGAGGGACCACTGCAGCGGAGCCCAGGAAAGAGTCCAGAAGCTGGAAGCAGCTGGGGACCAAATCAAACAAGTCCAGAGAAGACCTGGGGCCCAAAGGAGCAAAAGAGCCCGGAAGCATACCGAAGACTCTTCCAGGAAAAGTACCGGCACCTCACGGACGGAAATGAAATCAAGCCAGTCCCAGGGAAGCTCGAAAGCCTCAGAAGAAGAATTGTGTCCCTAGTGACTTTCGATGAAAAACAGAAGGGGCTCACCGGATTGAGCAAGGAGAAAATGATAAGCTTGTTGGTGGAAACAAACATCCCAGCAACTTACATAGTGCGTAGAAGTTACGCAATGTGGGATGTCCTGCTACCCACAGAAGAAGACGCCATCAGAACATCAAAAAGCGACACAATATGGAAGGGGATCCGGTGTAAGCCAGAATACCTGGAAAAAAGACGAACAACGGTGACCATTCTGGGAGTCCCATGGTGTTTCGAAGAGGAGCAGGTCGGAGCCATCTTATCACAATATGGGGACGTGGAGGCAGTGACGGCAGCGCGAGGCCCCAAAAATATAATGACCGGAGATTATAAGCTCAAGATGAGGGTCAACAGAGCTGGCTTCAACACAATCCCCGCCCAACTGACATGGGAGAAATGGACAATGTCCATAATCGTCGAAGGCAGAAGGCCACACTGTTGGAGCTGTAGGATGCCGGGCCACATGGCGAAGTTCTGCCCGAAGAGGGATCCAGTGCCCCCACCGACAGCGGTGCCCCCGGTGAAAGTGACGGAGAAAGCAGTCACACCAACAGCGGAGACACCAAGGAGCTGGAGTACTGTGGCCAAGAAGGGAAAGCAGAAGACAGTGGCCCCGGAAAAGCCAAAAGACCAGAAACAAAAGGAAGAGAAGTCGGGAGTGAAACGAAAGTTGGCCCCCGAATCAGAAGAGGAAGAAGAAGAAAAGAAGACGGAAAAAAGAAGCCTGGCAGCCACAAACAAGAAGGTTAAGGAAGACCAGGAAGACGACGACGAAGAAGACCAAGAAAACCCTGCCCAACCGTCAGACCCCATGGATGAGCAGAATACCCCTCCCCCTACCACTACTACTCCTACTACCAACGAGGAGACCTCTGAAGCCCAAACTTCCGAAGACGTAGAAGCCGGGTCCCCAGAGGACATGGAAGCAGAAGAGAACAAAGAGACGATCAGCACCACCACCACCCCGGTAGCCCCGATCCGGACTGAACGAACACGGAAGAGGCCTTTCTTACCCGGGGAGAGGATATGCGAGGTGGACGTGAGCCAGGGACCGGTGGACCTCAGCGCAGGCCAGAAGAAACACGTCCAAAAGCTGGAAAAGCTCACCGAAGTGGACGGGAAGGAAGTGGAGAGGCCAACCAACTTCAGTGAAGCACCGATGCTCATCACGTTCCTAAGAAAGGAGAAGGGGGCCAGAGTAAAAGCATTATGGAGGATGGTTGCCGAAGCGAAACTGGCTTTTCCGGGGCTGAAGATTGTGGATGAGGAGCACCCGTCCTTAATGCAAATAGCAGTCAAGTGCGAAGGGAGGGTCCCCATTTATGTTCACCCATCCCTTTATAGAGCCTTGAAAATAACCTTTCCCTTAGACGTGGGGGGACTGGTCCGAGGAGGTCAGTTCACAACAGAGTTGCTAACTGGCAGCATCGGTCAGTCTTTCGGCGTTCTAACACCCGAGGACTTTAGACCCGTTTTTGAGGGATACTTCTAGTTAGGGAAATTATGGCAAACTTGAACCTAGCTAGTTTAAATGCGAGGGGCATGAGATCTCGAAGCAAGGCTGCTCGCGTGCTGAGGGATCTCATAGCCCTGGAGGTAGATATAGCTACAATTCAGGAGACCCACTTTGTTGGGCCCGGGGATTGCAGTGTGCTGGTGAACGACTTTGACGTTTATTCAGCATACGGCAATTCCTTTAGCCGTGGGGTTTCTGTGTTAGTGAGTCGCACCCTAGGTGCGGCGGTTACTGTAGTTCACGCGTGCGCTCATGGAAGGCTGGTCGTGGTCGATGTTGCCGTTAAAAGCAGTAAGTTCCGGATCTTGGCAGTTTACGCGCCCAATATCGCTGGGGAGAGGGTTTCCTTTTTTCGGCAGGTGGAGGTGTTCCTTTCGGCGGGTCCGGAGCGAGTAGTTTTAATGGGGGACTGGAATGCCATCCTGGACCCCAAGATAGATAAGGTCGGGGGGAATAGAGGGTCGGATCGGTGTGAAAACAGCCTGTCTGACCTGATGGCCTCGTGCGATCTTGTCGACAGGTTCCGTCTGGATCACCCAGGGAGGGAGATGTGGACGTGGCAAAGTAGCATGGCCGCCTGTCCAAGTACCTACTTGGACAGGATGTTAATTAGAAGAGGCGACATAGATTTCTTATCGTGTCCCACGTTCCACTGGTTAGGTCATTCGGACCATAAATTAGTAATGGCCCGTTTGAGATTAGGTAATAGGCCTAGGTTGGCAGGCTACTGGAAGTTGAACGCCTCCTTGTTGGAGATGAACGACTTTCGGGAACAGCTGACAACACTAATTCAGCGGGAGTTAGTGGGGGCGGTTACCGGGAGTAGCTGGTGGGTTAGACTTAAGGCTACCATTAGGCTCTTTTGTGTCCAATACAGCCAACGCCTCGCGTTAACTAGGGCACGGACCAAAAGGCAGCTAGAAGATAGATTGACCCGGGCGGTGGTTGGTGGGGATCCCCTAGAGATAAACATAGTTAAGGGGGACCTTCAGCGCTTGGCTAGCGAGCGTTACGAAGGGCAAGTAGTTAGGGCTAGGTTAAAAAGAGTCTCTAACGAAGCCGTGAACGTTGACGCTGTTGAGCGTAAGGCTGCCTTAAGACGTGGTTCGGACGGGTACATTCGGAAGGTGAAAAACCTGGAAGGACATACCCTCGTATCGACTCGAGAGATTTGCAGTGGGTTTCGTCAACATTTGAAGGAACGCTTTACCCAACTACCCAGACTCCGCGGCCAGGAGTTTGGCAGCTATTTAGCCGGCTCGCCCCGCCTTACTGCGGACCGAGCAGCTAGCTGTGATGGGGTGGTTACAGAGCGTGAAGTCATTACTGCGTTGAAGCAGGTTGGCCAGAACAGATCTCCAGGGCTCGATGGTCTGCCCTACGAATTGTATTTGAGGCTGTCGCCCATGTTTGTTCCTCTTCTGACGGGTGTGTTTAACCACTGGTTTTCCCAGGGATCCATCCCTGGGCAGGTAACCAAAGGAGTGGTCACACTACTGAAGAAGAAAGAGCGGCATGGTGGGGAGGACTTAGATGATTACAGGCCCATCACTCTGCTAAACACAGAGTTGAAGATTTTGGCCCGCGTTCTTGCAAACCGACTGCAGGTTGTCATCGGTGATTTGGTCGAACCGGATCAGACTTGTTCTGTGAAGGGGAGAACGATTAAAGACAACTTGCACTTGGTGCGCACGATCATAGAGGGGTTAGAAGACGACACAGGAGCCGCGCTGATCAATTTAGATCAGTCCAAAGCTTTCGATAGGGTCGACCATGGTTTCTTGGAGTCTGTTTTGGAGACCGCCGGTTTTGGTCCGGACTTCCGCAAGTGGATTTCCGTTTTGTATCGTGACCCCACGGTAGCGGTACAAGTAAATGGTAGGTTGTCGGAGTCCTTTGGGGTCTCTCGGTCGGTGCGCCAGGGGTGTCCGCTGTCGCCTCTGCTTTATGTCCTGGCGTTGGAGCCCTTCCTTCGCAAGTTAAGGGACGAGACGACGAGACCAGTCCTACGCGGGATAGCTCTACCTGGCGGCCGATTTGCCAGGGTTTCCGCGTACGCCGATGACGTCACCGTTTATGTAGGGCGAAGGATCGATATTAAAGCGGTGATAGAGGCGGTCGATGAGTATGAACGTGTTACAGGGGCCATAGTCAACCGCAGCAAGTCCGTTGGCCTGCGGTTGGGCACTTGGACCGGGGTAAACTCGCTTCCAGGTGAGTTCGGCTGGACAGATGGCCCGGTAAAGATTCTTGGAATCTGGTTCGGGCCTGGGCTCCAGCTGGACAAAAATTGGTCGGAGGTACAGACAAAGGTCGAATCGTCAGTGGGGACTTGGATTCGCAGGGGTTTGTCCCTGAAGGGTCGTGCGGAGGCGTGCCAAACTTACGTCTTTCCGTTGATCCTTTACCACTTGTCAGTACTTCCTCTGCCTGCGGACCGCTGTAAGGCTTTGGAGCGACTCCTTTTCAGACTCCTCTGGAAGGGGGGAAAGCCGTATGTCCGTAGACAGGTCTGTACACAGAAACTCAACGATGGAGGCTTGGGAATGCCTGACTTGTTAAGTCATAAGCACGCCGAAAGATTGGCGTTCCTAAGTCGGACACTGCTTGAGGAATTGCACTGGGTACCAGTTGTGGAGCACGCTTTCCCACAGCTCGTGCCCTCCCCTGCCGCCGAAGGTCGCAGAAGACCGGCGGGGGAACGGCGGTTCCTCTCCGAATGCCGAGCCGCCCTTAGGGCATTGCCGGGGTCCAGTGACCTTGCACGGCCTAGGAGGAGACTGTATCGGGATTTAGTAGTGGGGACCGCAAAAGATCCGCTGGTTGAGCGGCTGCACATGTCGAGGGAGGAGGTCCTCTCTCAGTGGAATTGGGCGCCAGCCAGTAGCTTTCTAAATAATTCAGAGTTTTCAATCACATGGAGGCTAGTCCGGAATGCGCTGCCACTTTTCGGCGTACTAGCCGGATTCTGCAGAGAGGATGAATACGTTCCTTTCTGCCCCCGCTGCGAGGAAGACGAAGATGAAACGAGGGAGCATGCCTTTTTTCTTTGCAGCGGAGTTCGGAGGCTCTGGGAGTACGTCGGAAGGGTAACGGCTCGCATCGACCCCGAGCGGTTGGTGCCACTTGATTTGGCGTACGTCGTCGACAACATGGATCCGCCGTTTACTGGGGAGAGACGATTGGTGTTTCTAGCGATCCTAGCAGTAGCTAGATTAGTAACGTGGATTTCACGTCTTGAGATTGTCCATGAGGAGCAATCTGTTTCGGATCGGGATCTGGTTGGTCGCTTTAAACATCAACTTAAAGTAAAGATCAGATGCGATTGGAAAAGATTGCACCGCATGGACTTTGATAGGAGATGGGTGCACAACACTAGTTTGTGCATCCGACGAGGCGCTAGGTTTAAGTTTGTTTTCCCACCCTAGTGGTATCTGTCAGGCGGTGCTAAGGTTCTACGGAACCCAGCCCCAAACAAAGTAACAGAGTAGGGATAGTTAGGTCCTAACCACCACGAGTGGAAAATTCTTTATTAGATACTAGACTAGGGCAAGTATGAAAGTTTGATCCCGTCCCTGAATTTATTTTTATCGGCAATAGGAGAGCTTCCAAAAGAT
The DNA here is from genome assembly GCF_053919585.1 of Euprymna scolopes. Classification (NCBI taxonomy): domain Eukaryota; kingdom Metazoa; phylum Mollusca; class Cephalopoda; order Sepiida; family Sepiolidae; genus Euprymna; species Euprymna scolopes. The sequence goes on along the minus strand of NC_136483.1, from coordinate 34,514,804 downwards.
GCCCAGTCCACCCTTTGTTTTGTCCCCGGTCTGTTTGCCCCTATACGTACATTTATCTTGGAAGACGCCGTCCAGTCCTGATGTTACCCATCCCTATCTAATTTATTTTCAAATATCGTCCCTAGGTCCCCCACTCCCCACTAGGGAACGACCTGCTTGCTTTCGACCTTCGGGACCGAAAGACAGTAGGCGCTCCATATTTAGAAATAGGTTGGGGGGATCCATTACTAACCCGACCCCATAGGCATTTTGTTAATTTGTTTTTTCTTTTCTTTTTGGGTGTATCTTAGTTTGCCCCCCTCCCCATCATCTCATCCCTCATTTTTAGAAAAAATTTTATTTCCAAAATCATATTTTCTTTTTTGTTTGTACATATGATTTTGTTTTGTTGAATAAAAACATTTATTTCTTTCAGTTAAAAACGCCAAAGCCATACGCTGGGGAGATTTTAAGTAGATAAACTCCATGGTAAGAATGATAATATAAAAAATAGTGTCTTAGCATAGGAATTTTAATAAAGTCTTCAAAGACCTAGCATAGTTTAGAATGACCCTCGACCCCCCTTTCCCCCTACTGGCTTCATGCCTAAGTGTCTCTGGACCCCAAATGAGGGCCTGGCAGTAGATAATGCCAGGTCCGGGGCAGAACACTAAATAAAAGGGCTTGGTTCTCATGCAAAGCTCGTACTAATTTTGACGTTTTCTATTCTTTTTCAGATTGTTCAGTGTCTGGAACCGACTTAAGCAGCCGGCAGGACTAGAGGTTACCCACGTACCCTTTTGTGGTGAAGGCCCTCTAGCTTCCAAATCGGCGGGTCGGGGAAGGGCACTGGGCCAACAAATCAAGAGGCAGGCCTCTGCCTCTAACACCATGGGGGACGCCCCTGGTGTTGTGCCGAGAAGGGGGGGTGTCACATCCGGTGACACCCCAGTGCCGAGAAGGGGGGGTGTCACATCCGGTGACACCCCAGCGCCGAGAAGGGGGGGTGTCACACCCGGTGACACCCCAGTGCCGAGAAGGGGGGGTGTCACACCCGGTGACACCCCAGTGCCGAGAAGGGGGGGTGTCACACCCGGTGACACCCCAGTGCCGAGAAGGGGGAGCGTCACATTCGGTGACGTTCCAGTGCCGTTGACGGGTAACGTCACAATGCCGTCGAGTAACGTTACAGTGCCGCTGTCGGGGGAGACCACGCCCAGTGGAATCCCAGTGCCGTCGAGAGATACCACACCCGGTGGAGTCTCAGTGCCGTCGTCGTTGTCAGGGGATGCCACACCCAGTGAAATCCCACTATCACCTGCAGCGTTCATGGTAGAAATAGAGTCTCTAGCCGCGGGGTATTCACCATCACCTCCTGTATACCTAGTAGAGGGAAAAGACTCTAGGCCCGGGGGCGCTGAACCAAGGGAGGACAGCGACACAGATTTTCTCAACCCATGGGCAGTTGTCGGGGGAAAACCACGGACACGGGAAGAGAAAAGAGCAATCAAGACAGGCTGGGCCATACCTCAAAGGCCCATCAGGAAATCACACCCTTCCGCAGAAGGAACGAACAGAGCGGTCAGGTCGGCGGACAACAGCCCGAAGAAGAGGGAACCAGCATTGAGGAGATGGAACTCTCTTGAGTTGGAGAAACCTACTACATGGCAACCTATGACTCACGAGAAGAAGCAGAATCCGGGGAAAAGCCCAGAAGCAAGACCGGAGAAGACGGGTCACGAGGGATCACAGCAGCAGAGCCCAGGAAAGAGTCCAGAAGCTGGAAGCAGCTGGGGACCAAATCAAACAAGTCCAGAGAAGACCTGGGGCCCGAAGGAGCAAAAGAGCCCGGAAGCATACCGAAGACTCTTCCAGGAAAAGTACCGGCACCTCACGGACGGAAATGAAATCAAGCCAGTCCCCGGGAAGCTCGAAAGCCTCAGAAGAAGAATTGTGTCCCTAGTGACTTTCGATGAAAAACAGAAGGGGCTCACCGGATTGAGCAAGGAGAAAATGATAAGCTTGTTGGTGGAAACAAACATCCCAGCAACTTACATAGTGCGTAGAAGTTACGCAATGTCGGATGTCCTGCTACCCACAGAAGAAGACGCCATCAGAACATCAAAAAGCGACACAATATGGAAGGGGATCCGGTGTAAGCCAGAATACCTGGAAAAAAGACGAACAACGGTGACCATTCTGGGAGTCCCATGGTGTTTCGAAGAGGAGCAGGTCGGAGCCATCTTATCACAATATGGGGACGTGGAGGCAGTGACGGCAGCGCGAGGCCCCAAAAATATAATGACCGGAGATTATAAGCTCAAGATGAGGGTCAACAGAGCTGGCTTCAACACAATCCCCGCCCAACTGACATGGGAGAAATGGACAATGTCCATAATCGTCGAAGGCAGAAGGCCACACTGTTGGAGCTGTAGGATGCCGGGCCACATGGCGAAGTTCTGCCCGAAGAGGGATCCAGTGCCCCCACCGACAGCAGTGCCCCCGGTGAAAGTGACGGAGAAAGCAGTCACACCAACAGCGGAGACACCAAGGAGCTGGAGTACTGTGGCCAAGAAGGGAAAGCAGAAGACAGTGGCCCCGGAAAAGCCAAAAGACCAGAAACAAAAGGAAGAGAAGTCGGGAGTGAAACGAAAGTTGGCCCCCGAATCAGAAGAGGAAGAAGAAGAAAAGAAGACGGAAAAAAGAAGCCTGGCAGCCACAAACAAGAAGGTTAAGGAAGACCAGGAAGACGACGACGAAGAAGACCAAGAAAACCCTGCCCAACCGTCAGACCCCATGGATGAGCAGAATACCCCTCCCCCTACCACTACTACTCCTACTACCAACGAGGAGACCTCTGAAGCCCAAACTTCCGAAGACGTAGAAGCCGGGTCCCCAGAGGACATGGAAGCAGAAGAGAACAAAGAGACGATCAGCACCACCACCACCCCGGTAGCCCCGATCCGGACTGAACGAACACGGAAGAGGCCTTTCTTACCCGGGGAGAGGATATGCGAGGTGGATGTGAGCCAGGGACCGGTGGACCTCAGCGCAGGCCAGAAGAAACACGTCCAAAAGCTGGAAAAGCTCACCGAAGTGGACGGGAAGGAAGTGGAGAGGCCAACCAACTTCAGTGAAGCACCGATGCTCATCACGTTCCTGAGAAAGGAGAAGGGGGCCAGAGTAAAAGCATTATGGAGGATGGTTGCCGAAGCGAAACTGGCTTTTCCGGGGCTGAAGATTGTGGACGAGGAGCACCCGTCCTTGATGCAAATAGCAGTCAAATGCGAAGGGAGGGTCCCCATTTACGTTCACCCATCCCTTTATAGAGCCTTGAAAATAACCTTTCCCTTAGACGTGGGGGGACTGGTCCGAGGAGGTCAGTTCACAACAGAGTTGCTAACTGGCAGCATCGGTCAGTCTTTCGGCGTTCTAACACCCGAGGACTTTAGACCCGTTTTTGAGGGATACTTCTAGTTAAGGAAATTATGGCAAACTTGAACCTAGCTAGTTTAAATGCGAGGGGCATGAGATCTCGAAGCAAGGCTGCTCGCGTGCTGAGGGATCTCATAGCCCTGGAAGTAGATATAGCTACAATTCAGGAGACCCACTTTGTTGGGCCCGGGGATTGCAGTGTGCTGGTGAACGACTTTGACGTTTATTCAGCATACGGCAATTCCTTTAGCCGTGGGGTTTCTGTGTTAGTGAGTCGCACCCTAGGTGCGGCGGTTACTGTAGTTCACGCGTGCGCTCATGGAAGGCTGGTCGTGGTCGATGTTGCCGTTAAAAGCAGTAAGTTCCGGATTTTGGCAGTTTACGCGCCCAATATCGCTGGGGAGAGGGTTTCCTTTTTTCGGCAGGTGGAGGTGTTCCTTTCGGCGGGTCCGGAGCGAGTAGTTTTAATGGGGGACTGGAATGCCATCCTGGACCCCAAGATAGATAAGGTCGGGGGGAATAGAGGGTCGGATCGGTGTGAAAGCAGCCTGTCTGACCTGATGGCCTCGTGCGATCTTGTCGACAGGTTCCGTCTGGATCACCCAGGGAGGGAGATGTGGACGTGGCAAAGTAGCGTGGCCGCCTGTCCAAGTACCTACTTGGACAGGATGTTAATTAGAAGAGGCGACATAGATTTCTTATCGTGTCCCACGTTCCACTGGTTAGGTCATTCGGACCATAAATTAGTAATGGCCCGTTTGAGATTAGGTAATAGGCCTAGGTTGGCTGGCTACTGGAAGTTGAACGCCTCCTTGTTGGAGATGAACGACTTTCGGGAACAGCTGACAACACTAATTCAGTGGGAGTTAGTGGGGGCGGTTACCGGGAGTAGCTGGTGGGTTAGACTTAAGGCTACCATTAGGCTCTTTTGTGTCCAATACAGCCAACGCCTCGCGTTAACTAGGGCACGGACCAAAAGGCAGCTAGAAGATAGATTGACCCGGGCGGTGGCTGGTGGGGATCCCCTAGAGATAAACATAGTTAAGGGGGACCTTCAGCGCTTGGCTAGCGAGCGTTACGAAGGGCAAGTAGTTAGGGCTAGGTTAAAAAGAGTCTCTAACGAAGCCGTGAACGTTGACGCTGTTGAGCGTAAGGCTGCCTTAAGACGTGGTTCGGACGGGTACATTCGGAAGGTGAAAAACCTGGAAGGACATACCCTCGTATCGACTCGAGAGATTTGCAATGGGTTTCGTCAACATTTGAAGGAACGCTTTACCCAACTACCCAGACTCCGCGGCCAGGAGTTTGGCAGCTATTTAGCCGGCTCGCCCCGCCTTACTGCGGACCGAGCAGCTAGCTGTGATGGGGTGGTTACAGAGCGTGAAGTCATTACTGCATTGAAGCAGGTTGGCCAGAACAGATCTCCAGGGCTCGATGGTCTGCCCTACGAATTGTATTTGAGGCTGTCGCCCATGTTTGTTCCTCTTCTGACGGGTGTGTTTAACCACTGGTTTTCCCAGGGATCCATCCTTGGGCAGGTAACCAAAGGAGTGGTCACACTACTGAAGAAGAAAGAGCGGCATGGTGGGGAGGACTTAGATGATTACAGGCCCATCACTCTGCTAAACACAGAGTTGAAGATTTTGGCCCGCGTTCTTGCAAACCGACTGCAGGTTGTCATCGGTGATTTGGTCGAACCGGATCAGACTTGTTCTGTGAAGGGGAGAACGATTAAAGACAACTTGCACTTGGTGCGCACGATCATAGAGGGGTTAGAAGACGACACAGGAGCCGCGCTGATCAATTTAGATCAGTCCAAAGCTTTCGATAGGGTCGACCATGGTTTCTTGGAGTCTGTTTTGGAGACCGCCGGTTTTGGTCCGGACTTCCGCAAGTGGATTTCCGTTTTGTATCGTGACCCCACGGTAGCGGTACAAGTAAATGGTAGGTTGTCGGAGTCCTTTGGGGTCTCTCGGTCGGTGCGCCAGGGGTGTCCGCTGTCGCCTCTGCTTTATGTCCTGGCGTTGGAGCCCTTCCTTCGCAAGTTAAGGGACGAGACGACGAGACCAGTCCTACGCGGGATAGCTCTACCTGGCGGCCGATTTGCCAGGGTTTCCGCGTACGCCGATGACGTCACCGTTTATGTAGGGCGAAGGATCGATATTAAAGCGGTGATAGAGGCGGTCGATGAGTATGAACGTGTTACAGGGGCCATAGTCAACCGCAGCAAGTCCGTTGGCCTGCGGTTGGGCACTTGGACCGGGGTAAACTCGCTTCCAGGTGAGTTCGGCTGGACAGATGGCCCGGTAAAGATTCTTGGAATCTGGTTCGGGCCTGGGCTCCAGCTGGACAAAAATTGGTCGGAGGTACAGACAAAGGTCGAATCGTCAGTGGGGACTTGGATTCGCAGGGGTTTGTCCCTGAAGGGTCGTGCGGAGGCGTGCCAAACTTACGTCTTTCCGTTGATCCTTTACCACTTGTCAGTACTTCCTCTGCCTGCGGACCGCTGTAAGGCTTTGGAGCGACTCCTTTTCAGACTCCTCTGGAAAGGGGGAAAGCCGTATGTCCGTAGACAGGTCTGTACACAGAAACTCAACGATGGAGGCTTGGGAATGCCTGACTTGTTAAGTCATAAGCACGCCGAAAGATTGGCGTTCCTAAGTCGGACACTGCTTGAGGAATTGCACTGGGTACCAGTTGTGGAGCACGCTTTCCCACAGCTCGTGCCCTCCCCTGCCGCCGAAGGTCGCAGAAGACCGGCGGGGGAACGGCGGTTCCTCTCCGAATGCCGAGCCGCCCTTAGGGCATTGCCGGGGTCCAGTGACCTTGCACGGCCTAGGAGGAGACTGTATCGGGATTTAGAAGTGGGGACCGCAAAAGATCCGCTGGTTGAGCGGCTGCACATGTCGAGGGAGGAGGTCCTCTCTCAGTGGAATTGGGCGCCAGCCAGTAGCTTTCTAAATAATTCAGAGTTTTCAATCACATGGAGGCTAGTCCGGAATGCGCTGCCACTTTTCGGCGTACTAGCCGGATTCTGCAGAGAGGATGAATACGTTCCTTTCTGCCCCCGCTGCGAGGAAGACGAAGATGAAACGAGGGAGCATGCCTTTTTTCTTTGCAGCGGAGTTCGGAGGCTCTGGGAGTACGTCGGAAGGGTAACGGCTCGCATCGACCCCGAGCGGTTGGTGCCACTTGATTTGGCGTACGTCGTCGACAACATGGATCCGCCGTTTACTGGGGAGAGACGATTGGTGTTTCTAGCGATCCTAGCAGTAGCTAGATTAGTAACGTGGATTTCACGTCTTGAGATTGTCCATGAGGAGCAATCTGTTTCGGATCGGGATCTGGTTGGTCGCTTTAAACATCAACTTAAAGTAAAGATCAGATGCGATTGGAAAAGATTGCACCGCATGGACTTTGATAGGAGATGGGTGCACAACACTAGTTTGTGCATCCGACGAGGCGCTAGGTTTAAGTTTGTTTTCCCACCCTAGTGGTATCTGTCAGGCGGTGCTAAGGTTCTACGGAACCCAGCCCCAAACAAAGTAACAGAGTAGGGATAGTTAGGTCCTAACCACCACGAGTGGAAAATTCTTTATTAGATACTAGACTAGGGCAAGTATGAAAGTTGATCCCGTCCCTGAATTTATTTTTATCGGCAATAGGAGAGCTTCCAAAAGATGCCCAGTCCACCCTTTGTTTTGTCCCCGGTCTGTTTGCCCCTATACGTACATTTATCTTGGAAGACGCCGTCCAGTCCTGATGTTACCCATCCCTATCTAATTTATTTTCAAATATCGTCCCTAGGTCCCCCACTCCCCACTAGGGAACGACCTGCTTGCTTTCGACCTTCGGGACCGAAAGACAGTAGGCGCTCCATATTTAGAAATAGGTTGGGGGGATCCATTACTAACCCGACCCCATAGGCATTTTGTTAATTTGTTTTTTCTTTTCTTTTTGGGTGTATCTTAGTTTGCCCCCCTCCCCATCATCTCATCCCTCATTTTTAGAAAAAATTTTATTTCCAAAATCATATTTTCTTTTTTGTTTGTACATATGATTTTGTTTTGTTGAATAAAAACATTTATTTCTTTCAGTTAAAAACGCCAAAGCCATACGCTGGGGAGATTTTAAGTAGATAAACTCCATGGTAAGAATGATAATATAAAAAATAGTGTCTTAGCATAGGAATTTTAATAAAGTCTTCAAAGACCTAGCATAGTTTAGAATGACCCTCGACCCCCCTTTCCCCCTACTGGCTTCATGCCTAAGTGTCTCTGGACCCCAAATGAGGGCCTGGCAGTAGATAATGCCAGGTCCGGGGCAGAACACTAAATAAAGGGCTTGGTTCTCATGCAAAGCTCGTACTAATTTTGACGTTTTCTATTCTTTTTCAGATTGTTCAGTGTCTGGAACCGACTTAAGCAGCCGGCAGGACTAGAGGTTACCCACGTACCCTTTTGTGGTGAAGGCCCTCTAGCTTCCAAATCGGCGGGTCGGGGAAGGGCACTGGGCCAACAAAGTAGATGGAGCAGGCCTCTGCTCCTGCCACCTTGGGGGACGCCCCAGGTGTAGGTGCCGTGAAGGGTTTGGGGGGTGCCGTCCCGAAAGGCACCCCCTTGTCGAGGTCGAGAAGGGTCTCGGGGGTCGCCACCCCCAGTTCGGAAGGGTCGAGTGCCGGTGCGGTTCCGGGGGTCGCCACCCCCAACTCAGAAGGGTCGTTTTCGGGTGCGTCGCGGTCGCTTTCCACCCCAATAGCGTCTGGCAGGGTTGCAGACGCCGTGCAGGGCACCCCCAGTGCAGGTGCGCCCGGTTGGGTGTCGGGCACGGGGATGACCTCCCAGGAGGACATCCCTAGATCAGTAAATTCAGGATGGCCGTGGATCATGCCTGATACGGAAACAGCAACGTCCAGGGAGGAGGAGATCGAGGCCTGGAAAAGATTTGTTGAAACCCGAGGTGCATCGTGGAAAGGAAAGAGAAGGAGGCGTCCCGCAAGGCGTTGGGGCAAGGAAACGCCATTGGTTTCGCAGTCGGCTAGGAGTAGCCCCAGAAAGTCGTCAGAAGATAGCCTGAGGAGAACGAGGTCCATGGACGTGTTTGTAGTGGATGGGTGCTCCCCGGGTGTGGGGGGATCGAAGATGGTGGAGTCGGAAAAGAAAGAGGAGTGGCCAGCTCTCTCATTTACGGATTCCCCGATACCAGCAGCACAGAAAACCCCAGCACAGAGGACCCCAGCAGCAGCGGTAACAGTGGAGGCAACAGCCAGTGAGACCAAAGAGAGTTGGGGGCCGAAGCAATCAGCACCAGCGAAGTCCCCAGAGTACTATAGAAGGCTTTTTGAGGACAAATATAAGAACCTGACAAAAGGGAACCAGATAGAGGTGGTTCCAGAGACACTGATGAAGATAAGGGAGAGATCAGTGTCCCTGCTGACTCTGAATGCCACCGGAAAGGGCCTTCTGGGAGTACCGAAAGACCGCATGATGGAGCTGCTGGGGGAACTGAGGATCCCCGCTCAGTACGCCGTTAGACGCTTTAACGCCATGTGGGAGGTCCTCTTGCCAACAAAGGACGATGCAGAGAAGCTGGCAAGAGGGGATCTCACATGGAAAAACATCAAGGTACGGCCAGAGTACCTTTCAAAGAGGAGGACGCTGGTCACAATTACAGGGGTGCCGTGCTTTCTGGAGGAGGAGCAGCTGGGGGCAATCATGTCCCAATATGGAGAAGTCGAAGGCATCGAGGCGGTAAAGGGCCCCCGGAATATAATGTCGGGAGACTATAAGATCAAAATGAGGCTGTCCCGCAAGGAATTCCACGGGATCCCGGCCCAATTCACCTGCGAAGGCTGGTCACTCGCCGTCATTGTGGAGGGCAGAAGACCCCAGTGTTGGCAATGCCAAAAAACAGGCCACGTAGCGAGGTTCTGTCCTCAAAGACAAGCCGGAATAGCCGAGACGGGCAAATCGGCGGAGAAAAACCCCCCAACAGAGTCAAGGAAGGAGGAAGCAGCCCCAGCAAAAGAAAAGTGGAGCACAGTGGCGGCCAAAAAGGGGGCAAAGAAACAAGAGCCGGCTCCACAAACTACAAGAACAGTGGCAACAGCTACAAAAAGAAAGGCGAGAGGAAGCTCCTCGGGCTCAGACAGCGAAGGGGCCGAGGACAAACAGAGGGAGAAGAGAGAGAAGAAAGACGACAAGCAAGACCAGATTACTGAGCTTCAGCCGCAAAGCCCCCAGGAAGAAGATCAGCAAACCCCTCCCCTATTCACCACTCCTAACGAGGAAACGGAGCAAATGGAAGCTCCAGTAGAAGAAGTTGTCCAAGAAGCCCAAGAGGAAGAAGCAAAGGAGAAAAGGCTGGAACAAAAGTCGGCAGCCCCGAGGGAGGGGAAAACCAGGAAGCACCCTTTCCTTCCCGGGGAACAATTATGCAACGCCGACTTAAGTAACGCGGTCTCGGATTTAAATGGGAGACAGAGGCGATACTTAACGGAACTGGAAAGTCTCCGGAAAGTGGACGGAAAAGAGGTGACAGACCCTAGGAACTTCCAGGATGCTCCGTCTATTATCACTTTCGTCCGGGTGAATAGGGGAGGAAGAGCGAAGGCGCTATGGCGCATGATAGAAGCAGCCAAGTCGGCCTTCGGGGGCCTCAAAATCGTGGACGGGGAGCACCCATCACTTGGAAAAATAACAACACAATGTGAAGGGAGGGTCCCGCTTTATGTTCACCCCTCCCTTTATAGGGCTCTGAAAATGACGTTCCCCTTGGACGTGGGGGGCCTGGCTCGAGACGGACGGCTTACGTCCGACCTGCTCACGGGCAGTCTTGGTCAGGCCTTCGACGTCCTCACTCCCGAGGACTTTAGACCCTTAGTTGAGGAATACTTCTAGTTAGGGAATCATGGCCTTGAACCTGGCTAGCTTAAATGCGAGGGGCATGAGGTCTCGAAGCAAGGCTGCTCGCGTGCTGAGGGACCTCATGGCCCTTGAGGTAGACATAGCTGCAATACAGGAGACCCACTTTGTTGGGGCTGGGGACTGCGATGTGCTGGTGAACGATTTTGATGTTTACTCAGCATATGGCAGTTTCCATAGCCGGGGGGTTTCTGTGTTAGTAAGTCGCACCCTATCTGCGACGGTTACACTTGTTCATGCGGACGCTCATGGGAGGCTGGTCGTGGTTGATGTTGCCGTTAGCAGCAGCGCATTCCGGATCATGGCAGTTTATGCGCCCAACATCCAAAGTGAGAGGGTTTCCTTTTTTCGGCGGGTGGAGGGGTTTCTCTCTTCGGGTCCGGAGCGAGTAGTTTTAATGGGGGACTGGAATGCCATCCTGGACCCCAAGTTAGATAAGGTCGGGGGGCCTAGTGGGACGGGTAGGTGTGAAAGCAGCCTGTCTGACCTGATGGCCTCGTGCGATCTGGTCGACAGGTTCCGTCTGGATCACCCCGGGAGGGAGATGTGGACGTGGCATACTAGTGCGGCCGCCAGTCCAAGTACATACTTGGACAGGATGTTAATTAGAAGGGGCGACGTAGATTTTCTATCTTGTCCCACGTTCCACTGGTTAGGTCATTCGGACCACAAACTTGTGTTGGCCCGTTTGAAGTTAGGTAATAGGCCTAGGTTGGCTGGCTACTGGAAGATGAACGCCTCCTTGTTGGAGTCGGTCGACTTCCGGGAGCAGCTGACGACACTAATTCAGAGGGAGTTAGTGGGGGCGGTTACCGGGAGTAGGTGGTGGGTTAATCTTAAGGTCACCATTAGGCATTTTTGTGTCCAATATAGCCAAAGCCTCGCTTTAACTAGGGCTCGGACCAAAAAGCACCTAGAGGATAGATTGACCCGGGCGGTGGCAGGGGGGGATTCCCTAGATCTAGCACTAATTAAGGGGGACCTCAGTCGCTTGGCTAGCGAGCGATATGAAGGTCAGGTAGTTAGGGCTAGGTTAAATAGAGTCTCCAACGAAGCCGTGAACGTTGACGCTGTTGAGCGTGGGGCCGCTTTAAGACGCGGCTCGGATGGGTACATTCGGGAGGTGAAAAACCTGGAAGGACGTTCTCTCGTGTCGACGCGGGAGATCTGCAATGGGTTTCGGCAACATTTGGAGGAGCGCTTCACCAAACTACCCAGACTCCGCGGCCAGGAGTTTGGCAGCTATTTAGCTGGCTCGCCCCGCCTTAATGCGGCCCGAGCGGCTAGTTGCGAGGGGGTGGTTACGGAGCGTGAGGTCATTACTGCGTTGAAGCAGGTTGGCCACAACAAATCTCCGGGGCTCGATGGTTTGCCCTACGAATTGTACTTGAGGCTGTCGCCCATGTTTGTGCCCCTTTTGACGGGCGTGTTTAACCACTGGTTTGCCCAGGACTCGATCCCGAGGCAGGTAACCAAAGGAGTGGTCACGCTTCTGAAGAAGGGAAACCAACATGGAGGGGGGAACTTAGAAGACTATAGGCCCATAACTCTGCTTAACGCAGATTTTAAGATTTTGGCCCGTATTCTTGCCAACCGACTGCAGGTTGTTATCGACGAGTTGGTCGAACCGGATCAGAATTACGCTGTGAAGGGTCGAACAATTCAAAACAATCTGCACTTGGTGCGCACGATAATAGAGGGTTTAGAAGACGACACAGAAGCCGCGCTGATCAATTTAGATCAGTCCAAGGCGTTCGATAGGGTGGACCATGGGTTCCTGAGGGCTGTTGTGGAGGCCGCCGGCTTTGGTCCGGACTTCCGCAAGTGGATCTCCGCCCTGTATCGTGACCCCGCGGTGGTGGTGCAAGTCAATGGTAGGTTGTCGGAGTCCTTTGGGGTCTCCCGGTCGGTGCGGCAGGGCTGTCCGCTGTCGCCTCTGCTCTATGTCCTGGCGTTGGAGCCCTTCCTTCGCAAATTAAGGGACGAGGCGGCGAGACCAGTCCTACGCGGCATTGCTCTACCTGGCCGCCGATTTGCCAGGGTGTCCGCGTACGCCGATGACGTCACCGTTTTCGCAGCCAGTCGTAACGACATCGAAGCGGTGATAGAGGCGATCGCTGAGTACGAAGTTGTCACAGGGGCCGTGATCAATCGCAGCAAGTCCGTCGGCCTGCGGTTGAGCGCCTGGACCGGGGTAAACTCGCTTCCAGGTGCGTTCGGCTGGACTGATGGCCCGGTTAAGATCCTCGGTGTGTGGTTCGGGCCGGATCTCCAGCTGGACAAGAATTGGTCGGAGGTACAGACTAAGGTCGAATCGTCTGTCGTAACTTGGATTCGGAGGAGATTGTCCTTGAAGGGTCGTGCGGAGGCATGCGCCACTTACGTGTTTCCGTTGATCCTTTACCGTTTATCTGTTCTTCCCCTGCCTGCGGACCGCTGTAAGGCTTTAGAGCGACTCCTTTTCAAACTGCTCTGGAAGGGAGGAAAGCCGTATGTCCGTAGACAGGTCTGTACGCAGAAGCTTAGCGAGGGAGGCTTGGGGATGCCTGATCTGCGCAGCCATCAACACGCAGAAAGACTGGCGTTCCTGAGTCGGACACTGATAGAGGAGGCACCCTGGGTTCCGGCCGTGCAGCGCGCTTTCCCACGGCTATTAACCAACCCCGCCGCCGAAGGTCGCCGTCGACCAGCGGGGGAAGGGCGCTTCCTGACCGAATGCCGAGCCGCCCTTAGGGCATTGCCGGGGTCCAATGACCTTGCACGGCCTAGGTGGAGGCTATATGAGGAGTTAGTGGAGGGTACCGCGAACGACCCGCTGGTGGAGCGGCTACATCTGTCGAGGGGGGAGGTTCTCTCGCTTTGGAGTTGGGCGCCCGCCAGTAGCTACATTAATAATTCAGAATTTTCGGTAACGTGGAGGCTAGTCCGGGATGCGTTGCCTCTCTTCGACCGACTTGCCAGGGATTTCCGGGATCCCGATTATTATTTTCCCCCGTGCCCACGCTGCAACGATGAGAACGAGGACGAAACGCGTGAACACGCGTTCTTTCTTTGCAGCGGGGTGCGGAGTCTCTGGAGGTATGTCGAAGGGGTAACGGCTCGCATCGACCCCGAGCGGTCGGTGCCACTTGATTTGGCGTACGTGGTTGACAATGTGGACCCGCCGTTTATCAGGGAGAAACGGGTGGTGTTTCTGGCGATACTGGCTGTAGCTAGGTTAGTGACGTGGGTTACACGTCTGAGCATTGTCTATGAGGGGCAATCTGCTTCCGATCAGGATCTGGTCCTTTATTTTAAGCATCAACTTAAAATAAAAATCAGATGTGATTGGAAAAGATTGCCCCGCATCGACTTTGATAGGAGATGGGTGCACAACACTAGTTTGTGCATCCGACGAGGAGCCAAGTTCGAGTTCGTGTTTCCACCCTAGTGGTATTGTTCCTAAGGTGCTGAGGTTTGGTTTTCTCGGAACCCAGCCCCTTATGTAAAGTAATATAAGGTCAACCTTATACGATGGGTAGGAGTAGGCTAGGTAGGTGTTTAACCACCAAGAGTGGATAGCTTATGCTTTATTAGGGCCTAGACTAGGGTAGTATGCATGTTATCCTGTTCCCGTAGTCTTTTTATTTTTTCGTTAGATTGGCACTAAGAGAGCTTCCAAAGATGCCCAGTCCACTTGTTTATTTTGTCCCCGGCCTATTTTTGCCCATTACGCACTTTTATCTTGGAAGACGCCATCCACCCCGGTTTACCCCAACCCCAAGTTATTTTTCACACATACCCTTAGGTCCTCCACTCCCCTCTAGGGAACGACCTGCTTGCTTTCACCTCTTCCCCCCGGGGGAGAGGAGCGGAAGACAGTGGGCGTTTCACACGACAGACCAGCTATTAAGTAGGGAGGGTCCCTTACTAACCTGCCCCCATAGGCATTTTGTTTATTTGCTTTCTTTTTTCTTTCTTTTTGGGTGTTTTCTAGTTTGCCCCCCTCCCCATCATTTCACCCCCATTTTTATATATATAAAAAAAAAAAAAAAAAAAAAAAAAAAAAAATATACTTTATTTTGTATATAAACAAGTTTTGTTTTGTTCCTGTACATAATTGTTTTAAAATTTTTCAGCGTGAATGTCGCCCGCCATCCGTGTAAGCTGGGGAGCTGTTATTTTAAGTAGGTCCTGGTAAGAATGTAAGGCGGTTATGCAAATAGTGCGTGAGAGAAACTCTAGTATAGGTTTTTACTTAATAAAGTACTTGCTATCAAACGCAAGTCTAGCCTAGGACTAGCAAAGACCCCTATTTTTTCCCACTTCCCCCCCCCCCTACTGGCCCTGGTGCCTAAGTTGTTACGGACCCCAAATAAGGCCTTGGCAGTAGATAATGCCAAGGTCGGGGCCGTAACGACTAAATAATGGCTTGGTTCTCATGCAAAGCTCCGCACTTGCTCACGGTTCCCCTACCGTTCGACGCTCGCGCAACTACTGTGACTCCAGTCCTTACACTGTAGCAGTCCAGTCCACCACCACTACCGTGGCTCCGGTCTCCACGCCGTAGAAGTCCACTACCACTACCGTGGCTCCGGTCTCCACGCCGTAGAAGTCCACTACCACTACAGTGGCTCCGGTCTCCACGCCGTAGAAGTCCACATCATCACCACGACTCTGGCCTCCATGTCGTCTGTACCTTTCATACACTGACTTCTTCCTTCAGTGTCAGTCCGATCCGAGCGTCCGTCCGTACTTGATGAACACTGAACCCTCAGTGTTGCTAATTCGTTCGTCTGTACCTCTCATACACTGACTTCTTCCTTCAGTGTCAGTCCGATCCGAGCGTCCGTCCGTACTTGATGAACACTGAACCCTCAGTGTTTGCTAATTCGTTCGTCTGTACCTCTCATACACTGACTTCTTCCTTCAGTGTCAGTCCGATCCGAGCGTCCGTCCGTACTTGATGAACACTGAACCCTCAGTGTTGCTAATTCGTTCGTCTGTACCTCTCATACACTGACTTCTTCCTTCAGTGTCAGTCCGATCCGAGCGTCCGTCCGTACTTGATGAACACTGAACCCTCAGTGTTTGCTAATTCGTTCGTCTGTACCTCTCATACACTGACTTCTTCCTTCAGTGTCAGTCCGATCCGAACGTCCGTCCGTACTTGATGAACACTGAACCCTCAGTGTTGCTAATTCGTTCGTCTGTACCTCTCATACACTGACTTCTTCCTTCAGTGTCAGTCCGATCCGAGCGTCCGTCCGTACTTGATGAACGCTGAACCCTCAGCGTTGCTAATTCGTTCGTCTGTACCTCTCATACACTGACTTCTTCCTTCAGTGTCAGTCCGATCCGAGCGTCCGTCCGTACTTGATGAACACTGAACCCTCAGTGTTTGCTAATTCGTTCGTCTGTACCTCTCATACACTGACTTCTTCCTTCAGTGTCAGTCCGATCCGAGCGCCCGTCCGTACCTAGTGGATGCTGAAAACTCAGTGTTGCCAATTGTCCGTCCGTTCCTCTCATAGCCTGAGGCTAACGTATCAGTAACATCTCAGTCGGACCCAAGTCAAACAATCACCCGCATCAGTTACCACGCCGATTCCTCCGACGTCATTCCAGCTTACGGCGAACCGACAAGCATCCCCCTTACCGAATACACCGGCGACGGATCCTGGACCAGCATCGCCCAGTGAACAAATTTGCATTTGCCACCCTTTCGTTTGTTTAAATAAAAGGCGAATCTTCGTCTTTAAACTAAACCACCAGAGTTTGTCATTTCTTCTTTGTCCTGTTGTTTCATTCCTTGTCCTTGTGTCTGATATATATTTAGTTGCACGGTCAGTTGGCTAACCACCTTCAGGCCTCCCCGCAACAAGTGGTGACCCCGACGTGATACTACAGACACAGGCTTGGAAAAATAGACAGGCAGAGAAGATGGCAGAAAGCACAGAGCCGGAGATTAACTTTTCTGCCCCGCTGGTCCAGTTACCGCCTTACAATCCAGTGAACCCCAGGAGTTGGTTCATCCAGCTCGAAGCAATTTTTGCAGCCCGGAGGGTCGTTCGCCAGGACTCGAAATACGCCTCAGTGGTGCAGGCACTACCTCCATCTATGGTAGAAGAAGTAGAGGACATCCTCCTCAACACTCCAGAGCAACTCCCATATACCTGCCTTAAGGAAGCAATCCTCAAGCGAACCGGCCGTTCAGACGAGGATCTCATCAGAGACCTATTTTCGAATGTGACTCTCGGGGACAGAACCCCATCCCAGCTCCTGCGACTGATGAAGAGCCGACTCGGCAACAACAGCATGGCAGAGCCCATTCTCCGCGGTCTTTGGTTGGATCGGCTTCCGCAAAACATTACCCAGGTCCTGGCACTAGTACCCGTAGAGACGCCCCTGGAAATAGTGGCAGACTCGGCCGACAAAGTATACTCACAGGCACACCAACGGATACATCATGTCGAGAGTGACCCCGGGCACCGCTCACGACGATTGGAAGACGAACTTACTCGACTGCGAGCAGAGCTGAGAGAGCTCAAACTCTCCCTACGCCAGAGACAACGTAGCCCAATACCCCACACCCGGAACCGAAGCCGTACCCGCTCCCCAAGCCGAGGACAAAGGAACCTCCCAGGCACATGTTGGTACCACCAATCCTTCGGTGACCGGGCCCAAAAATGCCAACCTCCTTGCAATTACAATAAGGCCCAGGGAAACGAATAAACCGACAGACAGCGACGACTACTCCTGTCGGGACACATCCACACAGTCGTCTTTTCTATGTGTGGGACCGTAATAACAGTCTCAAATTCTTAGTGGACACCGGCGCCGCTATCAGTGTTATACCACCCACCAACAGACCCACCCTGAAACCCACCTCCTTTCAACTTCGAGCAGCAAATGGATCAACCATACAAACCTTCGGCAACAAGGAACTAACCCTCAACCTCAACCTCAGGCGGGATTTCAAATGGTCATTTACATTGGCCGATGTGAAAACACCATTACTCGGTGCCGATTTCCTGGCCTATCACAACCTGTCCGTCCACATGAGGACAAGGACCCTGTCTGACGGCGTGACCTCGATAAAAATCATAGGAACCCCTTCAAGCCTCAACACGACGGGAATCAGCGTGGCAACACAACACGATCCACGGTACGCAACCATCCTGCACCGGTACAAGGACCTAACTCAGCCCATTAAATCTACCGATGCAGGGGAACACCAGACGCAACACCACATTAAGACGACCGGACAACCAGCATTTTCCCGACCCAGAAGACTACCTCCACACAAACTAGCTTACGCCAAGAAAGCATTTGAAGAGATGTTGGCGGACAACACCATCCGCCCATCGGACAGCCCATATGCTTCACCACTGCACCTGGTACCCAAACCGAACGGCGAGTTCCGTATATGCGTGGACTATCGGAAACTAAATTCATCCACGGTCCCCGACCGGTACCCCGTTCCTCACATCCATGACTTCGCCGCCGGCCTACAGGGAGCCAGAATTTTTTCGAAAATAGACCTGACTAAGGCCTACTATCAGGTCCCAGTGGCCTCAGAGGACATCCCAAAGACAGCAGTGACAACTCCCTTTGGACTCTTTGAGTTTACCAAAATGCCTTTCGGATTACGCAACGCAGCCCAAACATTTCAGAGACTCATAGACGAAGTCTTGCGTGGACTACCTTACGTCTATGCTTACATTGACGACATCCTGGTGGCTAGCAGAGATGCTGACCTACACGAGAAACATCTGGATGAAGTGTTCCGCCGCCTAGCACATTACGGCCTCCGGATCAACCCAGACAAATGCGAATTCGGAGCACAACACATTGACTTTTTAGGCCATCACACCGACGCTCGTGGAATCACCCCTCTGCCAGAGAAAGTAGAAGCTATCCAGAATTTTCCGGTACCCACATCAATCAAGCAGCTGCGACGTTTCCTGGGAATGATAAATTTTTACCGAAGATTCATCCCAGGATGCTCAAGTCTCCTCACCCCTCTGACGAATATCATACAGAGAAAAAACAAACCCATCTCTCTGGAAGGCGACCAGCTGAAGTCCTTCCACACAGCAAAAGCATCACTGGCTAACTTCACGAAATTAGCACACCTTGACCAGGACGTCCGAACGCGGATATTCCTCACGACAGACGCTTCAGACACTGGAGTCGGGGCCGTGGTAGAACAAGAAATCGATAATCAGCGAAGTCCAATCGCATTCTTCTCAGCTAAATTATCGTCGGCACAGTCGAGGTACAGCACCTTCTCAAAAGAACTCCTGGCAATATACCTTGCCATCAAGCACTTCCGGCACCTATTGGAAGGAAGACATTTCACGGTTCTTACAGATCACAAACCGTTAACAACCTCCCTGTCAAACAACTCTGACAAGTATTCGACACGCGAAATCAGGCATTTGGACTACATTTCGCAGTTCACGTCCGACATCCAATACGTGAAAGGAAGAGACAATGCTGTTGCCGACGCCCTGTCCCGCTCTGACGTCAACTCTATTGAAGACGGCCCACTCAGCCAAGAGATGATAGCGACAGCTCAGGAATCCGACACAACCCTCCCTGAGGCCTTAGAAAACACATCTCTGCAACTAAAGGAATTTCCGGCACCGTTCAGCAGTAAGACCTTGTACTGCGACACAAAGTTGAGCAATCCCAGGCCCTACGTACCACCGGCACTAAGGAAACAAATCTTCAACCACTTTCATGGATTATCACACCCCAGCAAACGGGCAACCGTTAAACTTATCGCTGACCGTTTCGTCTGGCCTAACATGAACTTCGATGTCCGGAACTGGGTAGCGACTTGCCTTGAGTGTCAGAAATGCAAAGTCCAACGACACACGAAATCTCCACCAGGCACATTCAACAACCCTGACGCACGATTTAGCCATATTCATGTCGACATCGTCGGACCCCTCCCGATGTGCCAGGACTTTCAATACCTCCTCACCATAGTCGACCGATTCTCCAGGTGGCCAGTAGCAGTACCCATCAGTGACACCTCTGCTAACACTGTAGCAAAGACAGTACTGCGAGAATGGATAGCCATCTTCGGCGTACCCGGTATCATTACCACAGACCGAGGTGCGCAGTTCCAATCCTCACTTTTCCAAGGATTTACGCAGATGCTCGGCGTTAAACATATAAAAACCACCGCCTATCACCCATGCGCCAACGGTCTCGTCGAACGATTTCATCGAACACTCAAAGTTTCTCTATCTACGAAACACCCCACTAACAACTGGGTGGATGAACTCCCCCTAATACTCCTATCTATCCGGAACTCTCTCAAAGAGGATTTGGAATGTTCACCAGCGGAAATAGTATTTGGCACACCACTCTCCTTGCCCGGTCAATTTTTCGATGATACGAAGCTTGACCTCACTGCTACAAACTCTTTCACCCAAGAACTACGCCATAAAATGGCCCAGTTAAAGTACTCACAGCCAAGGCAACCCACACCAAACACCCACGTTCCACAACAGCTCCGGGATTGCGAATTTATTTTCATCCGTAATGACGCGGTCAAGAAGCCCCTGACACCGACATACCAGGGTCCCTTTAGAGTCCAGAAACGCTCGGACAAGCACCTCACCATCGAGCGAGGAAATCGAACAGACACCGTCTCAATCGATAGAGTAAAACCTGCTCGACTAGAGAAATCCATACACGAGCCTGAACGCAGCTCAATCCATAGAGATCCCCCATCTGCACCAGAAAGCATCCGGGTACAACCTGCTCCACCAGAGCCAGCAGCGGATCATGAAGCACACACCATCCCACCAAGAAAAACCCGTGTAGGAAGGAAAGTCACCTTCCCAGAAAAATACAAATCGTACATTTACTTTAATTGATAACGATCAATTATCCAGGGAGGGGGCCTTGTCGCGGCTTGGCCGCTAACAAACAACAACAACAACAACGACGGCATTACAAACGACCAGCAATTAATAGACTCTACCAAAATCAGCAGTAGCAAGTAAACAACAACAACAACAACGACGGCATTACAAACGACCAGCAATTAATAGACTCTACCGAAATCAGCAGTAGCAAGTAAACAACAACAACAACAACAACAACAGCGCGACAGACGACAACCAATTGAGGGCCTTTCGCCAAAATCATCAGCAGCAGCAATGTCGGCGGCTGTCACGTGATTTCAGGGCCCCGTTGTAGAAAAGAAATTTAAAAAAAACATCTTTTCTACAACAATAACAAAAACAACAAACTTTAATTTCCTGGAAAAAACTTTGAAATACAAACAACGAAATCCTTCAGCATCGACTGCTCGTAAAGAACACATCCGGGAATTAATATTAACTGTTGTTTATAAATAGAAACAATTTCCTGCCCGTCCCCGGTATCTAGCAGCCCTCTGAATATTTTTGGCGATATTTTCGCCGCTCGTGGGCTTGGTTCTCATGCAAAGCTCGTACTAATTTTGACGTTTTCTATTCTTTTTCAGATTGTTCAGTGTCTGGAACCGACTTAAGCAGCCGGCAGGACTAGAGGTTACCCACGTACCCTTTTGTGGTGAAGGCCCTCTAGCTTCCAAATCGGCGGGTCGGGGAAGGGCACTGGGCCAACAAATCAAGAGGCAGGCCTCTGCCTCTAACACCATGGGGGACGCCCCTGGTGTTGTGCCGAGAAGGGGGGGTGTCACATCCGGTGACACCCCAGTGCCGAGAAGGGGGGGTGTCACATCCGGTGACACCCCAGTGCCGAGAAGGGGGGGTGTCACATCCGGTGACACCCCAGCGCCGAGAAGGGGGGGTGTCACACCCGGTGACACCCCAGTGCCGAGAAGGGGGGGTGTCACACCCGGTGACACCCCAGTGCCGAGAAGGGGGGGTGTCACACCCGGTGACACCCCAGTGCCGAGAAGGGGGAGCGTCACATTCGGTGACGTTCCAGTGCCGTTGACGGGTAACGTCACAATGCCGTCGAGTGACGTTACAGTGCCGCTGTCGGGGGAGACCACGCCCAATGGAATCCCAGTGCCGTCGAGAGATACCACACCCGGTGGAGTCTCAGTGCCGTCGTCGTTGTCAGGGGATGCCACACCCAGTGAAATCCCACTATCACCTGCAGCGTTCATGGTAGAAATAGAGTCTCTAGCCGCGGGGTATTCACCATCACCTCCTGTATACCTAGTAGAGGGAAAAGACTCTAGGCCCGGGGGCGCTGAACCAAGGGAGGACAGCGACACAGATTTTCTCAACCCATGGGCAGTTGTCGGGGGAAAACCACGGACACGGGAAGAGAAAAGAGCAATCAAGACAGGCTGGGCCATACCTCAAAGGCCCATCAGGAAATCACACCCCTCCACAGAAGGAACGAACAGAGCGGTCAAGTCGGCAAACAACAGCCCGAAGAAGAGGGAACCAGCTTTGAGGAGATGGAACTCTCTTGAGTTTGAGAAACCTACTGCACGGCAACCTATGACTCACGAGAAGAAGCAGAATCCGGGAAAAAGCCCAGAAGCAAGACCGGAGAAGACGGGTCACGAGGGATCACAACAGCAGAGCCCAGGAAAAAGTCCAGAAGCTGGAAGCAGCTGGGGACCAAATCAAACAAGTCCAGAGAAGACCTGGGGCCCGAAGGAGCAAAAGAGCCCGGAAGCATACCGAAGACTCTTCCAGGAAAAGTACCGGCACCTCACGGACGGAAATGAAATCAAGCCAGTCCCAGGGAAGCTCGAAAGCCTCAGAAGAAGAATTGTGTCCCTAGTGACTTTCGATGAAAAACAGAAGGGGCTCACCGGATTGAGCAAGGAGAAAATGATAAGCTTGTTGGTGGAAACAAACATCCCAGCAACTTACATAGTGCGTAGAAGTTACGCAATGTGGGATGTCCTGCTACCCACAGAAGAAGACGCCATCAGAACATCAAAAAGCGACACAATATGGAAGGGGATCCGGTGTAAGCCAGAATACCTGGAAAAAAGACGAACAACGGTGACCATTCTGGGAGTCCCATGGTGTTTCGAAGAGGAGCAGGTCGAAGCCATCTTATCACAATATGGGGACGTGGAGGCAGTGACGGCAGCGCGAGGCCCCAAAAATATAATGACCGGAGATTATAAGCTCAAGATGAGGGTCAACAGAGCTGGCTTCAACACAATCCCCGCCCAACTGACATGGGAGAAATGGACAATGTCCATAATCGTCGAAGGCAGAAGGCCACACTGTTGGAGCTGTAGGATGCCGGGCCACATGGCGAAGTTCTGCCCGAAGAGGGATCCAGTGCCCCCACCGACAGCGGTGCCCCCGGTGAAAGTGACGGAGAAAGCAGTCACACCAACAGCGGAGACACCAAGGAGCTGGAGTACTGTGGCCAAGAAGGGAAAGCAGAAGACAGTGGCCCCGGAAAAGCCAAAAGACCAGAAACAAAAGGAAGAGAAGTCGGGAGTGAAACGAAAGTTGGCCCCCGAATCAGAAGAGGAAGAAGAAGAAAAGAAGACGGAAAAAAGAAGCCTGGCAGCCACAAACAAGAAGGTTAAGGAAGACCAGGAAGACGACGACGAAGAAGACCAAGAAAACCCTGCCCAACCGTCAGACCCCATGGATGAGCAGAATACCCCTCCCCCTACCACTACTACTCCTACTACCAACGAGGAGACCTCTGAAGCCCAAACTTCCGAAGACGTAGAAGCCGGGTCCCCAGAGGACATGGAAGCAGAAGAGAACAAAGAGACGATCAGCACCACCACCACCCCGGTAGCCCCGATCCGGACTGAACGAACACGGAAGAGGCCTTTCTTACCCGGGGAGAGGATATGCGAGGTGGATGTGAGCCAGGGACCGGTGGACCTCAGCGCAGGCCAGAAGAAGCACGTCCAAAAGCTGGAAAAGCTCACCGAAGTGGACGGGAAGGAAGTGGAGAGGCCAACCAACTTCAGTGAAGCACCGATGCTCATCACGTTCCTGAGAAAGGAGAAGGGGGCCAGAGTAAAAGCATTATGGAGGATGGTTGCCGAAGCGAAACTGGCTTTTCCGGGGCTGAAGATTGTGGATGAGGAGCACCCGTCCTTAATGCAAATAGCAGTCAAGTGCGAAGGGAGGGTCCCCATTTATGTTCACCCATCCCTTTATAGAGCCTTGAAAATAACCTTTCCCTTAGACGTGGGGGGACTGGTCCGAGGAGGTCAGTTCACAACAGAGTTGCTAACTGGCAGCATCGGTCAGTCTTTCGGCGTTCTAACACCCGAGGACTTTAGACCCGTTTTTGAGGGATACTTCTAGTTAAGGAAATTATGGCAAACTTGAACCTAGCTAGTTTAAATGCGAGGGGCATGAGATCTCGAAGCAAGGCTGCTCGCGTGCTGAGGGATCTCATAGCCCTGGAGGTAGATATAGCTAAAATTCAGGAGACCCACTTTGTTGGGCCCGGGGATTGCAGTGTGCTGGTGAACGACTTTGACGTTTATTCAGCATACGGCAATTCCTTTAGCCGTGGGGTTTCTGTGTTAGTGAGTCGCACCCTAGGTGCGGCGGTTACTGTAGTTCACGCGTGCGCTCATGGAAGGCTGGTCGTGGTCGATGTTGCCGTTAAAAGCAGTAAGTTCCGGATTTTGGCAGTTTACGCGCCCAATATCGCTGGGGAGAGGGTTTCCTTTTTTCGGCAGGTGGAGGTGTTCCTTTCGGCGGGTCCGGAGCGAGTAGTTTTAATGGGGGACTGGAATGCCATCCTGGACCCCAAGATAGATAAGGTCGGGGGGAATAGAGGGTCGGATCGGTGTGAAAGCAGCCTGTCTGACCTGATGGCCTCGTGCGATCTTGTCGACAGGTTCCGTCTGGATCACCCAGGGAGGGAGATGTGGACGTGGCAAAGTAGCGTGGCCGCCTGTCCAAGTACCTACTTGGACAGAATGTTAATTAGAAGAGGCGACATAGATTTCTTATCGTGTCCCACGTTCCACTGGTTAGGTCATTCGGACCATAAATTAGTAATGGCCCGTTTGAGATTAGGTAATAGGCCTAGGTTGGCTGGCTACTGGAAGTTGAACGCCTCCTTGTTGGAGATGAACGACTTTCGGGAACAGCTGACAACACTAATTCAGCGGGAGTTAGTGGGGGCGGTTACCGGGAGTAGCTGGTGGGTTAGACTTAAGGCTACCATTAGGCTCTTTTGTGTCCAATACAGCCAACGCCTCGCGTTAACTAGGGCACGGACCAAAAGGCAGCTAGAAGATAGATTGACCCGGGCGGTGGCTGGTGGGGATCCCCTAGAGATAAACATAGTTAAGGGGAACCTTCAGCGCTTGGCTAGCGAGCGTTACGAAGGGCAAGTAGTTAGGGCTAGGTTAAAAAGAGTCTCTAACGAAGCCGTGAACGTTGACGCTGTTGAGCGTAAGGCTGCCTTAAGACGTGGTTCGGACGGGTACATTCGGAAGGTGAAAAACCTGGAAGGACATACCCTCGTATCGACTCGAGAGATTTGCAATGGGTTTCGTCAACATTTGAAGGAACGCTTTACCCAACTACCCAGACTCCGCGGCCAGGAGTTTGGCAGCTATTTAGCCGGCTCGCCCCGCCTTACTGCGGACCGAGCAGCTAGCTGTGATGGGGTGGTTACAGAGCGTGAAGTCATTACTGCGTTGAAGCAGGTTGGCCAGAACAGATCTCCAGGGCTCGATGGTCTGCCCTACGAATTGTATTTGAGGCTGTCGCCCATGTTTGTTCCTCTTCTGACGGGTGTGTTTAACCACTGGTTTTCCCAGGGATCCATCCCTGGGCAGGTAACCAAAGGAGTGGTCACACTACTGAAGAAGAAAGAGCGGCATGGTGGGGAGGACTTAGATGATTACAGGCCCATCACTCTGCTAAACACAGAGTTGAAGATTTTGGCCCGCGTTCTTGCAAACCGACTGCAGGTTGTCATCGGTGATTTGGTCGAACCGGATCAGACTTGTTCTGTGAAGGGGAGAACGATTAAAGACAACTTGCACTTGGTGCGCACGATCATAGAGGGGTTAGAAGACGACACAGGAGCCGCGCTGATCAATTTAGATCAGTCCAAAGCTTTCGATAGGGTCGACCATGGTTTCTTGGAGTCTGTTTTGGAGACCGCCGGTTTTGGTCCGGACTTCCGCAAGTGGATTTCCGTTTTGTATCGTGACCCCACGGTAGCGGTACAAGTAAATGGTAGGTTGTCGGAGTCCTTTGGGGTCTCTCGGTCGGTGCGCCAGGGGTGTCCGCTGTCGCCTCTGCTTTATGTCCTGGCGTTGGAGCCCTTCCTTCGCAAGTTAAGGGACGAGACGACGAGACCAGTCCTACGCGGGATAGCTCTACCTGGCGGCCGATTTGCCAGGGTTTCCGCGTACGCCGATGACGTCACCGTTTATGTAGGGCGAAGGATCGATATTAAAGCGGTGATAGAGGCGGTCGATGAGTATGAACGTGTTACAGGGGCCATAGTCAACCGC
This sequence comes from Euprymna scolopes, assembly GCF_053919585.1. Classification (NCBI taxonomy): domain Eukaryota; kingdom Metazoa; phylum Mollusca; class Cephalopoda; order Sepiida; family Sepiolidae; genus Euprymna; species Euprymna scolopes. The sequence continues at coordinate 34,489,013 of NC_136483.1, read as the reverse complement.
AGCAAGTCCGTTGGCCTGCGGTTGGGCACTTGGACCGGGGTAAACTCGCTTCCAGGTGAGTTCGGCTGGACAGATGGCCCGGTAAAGATTCTTGGAATCTGGTTCGGGCCTGGGCTCCAGCTGGACAAAAATTGGTCGGAGGTACAGACAAAGGTCGAATCGTCAGTGGGGACTTGGATTCGCAGGGGTTTGTCCCTGAAGGGTCGTGCGGAGGCGTGCCAAACTTACGTCTTTCCGTTGATCCTTTACCACTTGTCAGTACTTCCTCTGCCTGCGGACCGCTGTAAGGCTTTGGAGCGACTCCTTTTCAGACTCCTCTGGAAAGGGGGAAAGCCGTATGTCCGTAGACAGGTCTGTACACAGAAACTCAGCGATGGAGGCTTGGGAATGCCTGACTTGTTAAGTCATAAGCACGCCGAAAGATTGGCGTTCCTAAGTCGGACACTGCTTGAGGAATTGCACTGGGTGCCAGTTGTGGAGCACGCTTTCCCACAGCTCGTACCCTCCCCTGCCGCCGAAGGTCGCAGAAGACCGGCGGGGGAACGGCGGTTCCTCTCCGAATGCCGAGCCGCCCTTAGGGCATTGCCGGGGTCCAGTGACCTTGCACGGCCTAGGAGGAGACTGTATCGGGATTTAGTAGTGGGGACCGCAAAAGATCCGCTGGTTGAGCGGCTGCACATGTCGAGGGAGGAGGTCCTCTCTCAGTGGAATTGGGCGCCAGCCAGTAGCTTTCTAAATAATTCAGAGTTTTCAATCACATGGAGGCTAGTCCGGAATGCGCTGCCACTTTTCGGCGTACTAGCCGGATTCTGCAGAGAGGATGAATACGTTCCTTTCTGCCCCCGCTGCGAGGAAGACGAAGATGAAACGAGGGAGCATGCCTTTTTTCTTTGCAGCGGAGTTCGGAGGCTCTGGGAGTACGTCGGAAGGGTAACGGCTCGCATCGACCCCGAGCGGTTGGTGCCACTTGATTTGGCGTACGTCGTCGACAACATGGATCCGCCGTTTACTGGGGAGAGACGATTGGTGTTTCTAGCGATCCTAGCAGTAGCTAGATTAGTAACGTGGATTTCACGTCTTGAGATTGTCCATGAGGAGCAATCTGTTTCGGATCGGGATCTGGTTGGTCGCTTTAAACATCAACTTAAAGTAAAGATCAGATGCGATTGGAAAAGATTGCACCGCATGGACTTTGATAGGAGATGGGTGCACAACACTAGTTTGTGCATCCGACGAGGCGCTAGGTTTAAGTTTGTTTTCCCACCCTAGTGGTATCTGTCAGGCGGTGCTAAGGTTCTACGGAACCCAGCCCCAAACAAAGTAACAGAGTAGGGATAGTTAGGTCCTAACCACCACGAGTGGAAAATTCTTTATTAGATACTAGACTAGGGCAAGTATGAAAGTTTGATCCCGTCCCTGAATTTATTTTTATCGGCAATAGGAGAGCTTCCAAAAGATGCCCAGTCCACCCTTTGTTTTGTCCCCGGTCCGTTTGCCCCTATACGTACATTTATCTTGGAAGACGCCGTCCAGTCCTGATGTTACCCATCCCTATCTAATTTATTTTCAAATATCGTCCCTAGGTCCCCCACTCCCCACTAGGGAACGACCTGCTTGCTTTCGACCTTCGGGACCGAAAGACAGTAGGCGCTCCATATTTAGAAATAGGTTGGGGGGATCCATTACTAACCCGACCCCATAGGCATTTTGTTAATTTGTTTTCTTTTCTTTTTGGGTGTATTTTAGTTTGCCCCCCTCCCCATCATCTCATCCCTCATTTTTAGGAAAAATTTTTATTTCCAAAAATCATATTTTCTTTTTGTTTGTACATATGATTTTGTTTTGTTGAATAAAAACATTTATTTCTTTCAGTTAAAAACGCCAACGCCATACGCTGGGGAGATTTTAAGTAGATAAACTCCATGGTAAGAATGATAATATAAAAAATAGTGTCTTAGCATAGGAATTTTAATAAAGTCTTCAAAGACCTAGCATAGTTTAGAATGACCCTCGACCCCCCCTTTCCCCCTACTGGCTTCATGCCTAAGTGTCTCTGGACCCCAAATGAGGGCCTGGCAGTAGATAATGCCAGGTCCGGGGCAGAACACTAAATAAAGGGCTTGGTTCTCATGCAAAGCTCCGCACTTGCTCACGGTTCCCCTACCGTTCGACGCTCGCGCAACTACTGTGACTCCAGTCCTTACACTGTAGCAGTCCAGTCCACCACCACTACCGTGGCTCCGGTCTCCACGCCGTAGAAGTCCACTACCACTACCGTGGCTCCGGTCTCCACGCCGTAGAAGTCCACTACCACTACAGTGGCTCCGGTCTCCACGCCGTAGAAGTCCACATCATCACCACGACTCTGGCCTCCATGTCGTCTGTACCTTTCATACACTGACTTCTTCCTTCAGTGTCAGTCCGATCCGAGCGTCCGTCCGTACTTGATGAACACTGAACCCTCAGTGTTGCTAATTCGTTCGTCTGTACCTCTCATACACTGACTTCTTCCTTCAGTGTCAGTCCGATCCGAGCGTCCGTCCGTACTTGATGAACACTGAACCCTCAGTGTTTGCTAATTCGTTCGTCTGTACCTCTCATACACTGACTTCTTCCTTCAGTGTCAGTCCGATCCGAGCGTCCGTCCGTACTTGATGAACACTGAACCCTCAGTGTTGCTAATTCGTTCGTCTGTACCTCTCATACACTGACTTCTTCCTTCAGTGTCAGTCCGATCCGAGCGTCCGTCCGTACTTGATGAACACTGAACCCTCAGTGTTTGCTAATTCGTTCGTCTGTACCTCTCATACACTGACTTCTTCCTTCAGTGTCAGTCCGATCCGAACGTCCGTCCGTACTTGATGAACACTGAACCCTCAGTGTTGCTAATTCGTTCGTCTGTACCTCTCATACACTGACTTCTTCCTTCAGTGTCAGTCCGATCCGAGCGTCCGTCCGTACTTGATGAACGCTGAACCCTCAGCGTTGCTAATTCGTTCGTCTGTACCTCTCATACACTGACTTCTTCCTTCAGTGTCAGTCCGATCCGAGCGTCCGTCCGTACTTGATGAACACTGAACCCTCAGTGTTTGCTAATTCGTTCGTCTGTACCTCTCATACACTGACTTCTTCCTTCAGTGTCAGTCCGATCCGAGCGCCCGTCCGTACCTAGTGGATGCTGAAAACTCAGTGTTGCCAATTGTCCGTCCGTTCCTCTCATAGCCTGAGGCTAACGTATCAGTAACATCTCAGTCGGACCCAAGTCAAACAATCACCCGCATCAGTTACCACGCCGATTCCTCCGACGTCATTCCAGCTTACGGCGAACCGACAAGCATCCCCCTTACCGAATACACCGGCGACGGATCCCGGACCAGCATCGCCCAGTGAACAAATTTGCATTTGCCACCCTTTCGTTTGTTTAAATAAAAGGCGAATCTTCGTCTTTAAACTAAACCACCAGAGTTTGTCATTTCTTCTTTGTCCTGTTGTTTCATTCCTTGTCCTTGTGTCTGATATATATTTAGTTGCACGGTCAGTTGGCTAACCACCTTCAGGCCTCCCCGCAACAGATGTTATTATCATTTATTCTGTGCTTTCACCTAACAAGTTCATAAAAAAGATATCGTTAAAAGGTAAATTTTTAGATTCCACCTCCACAATTTTCTTTTAAATGACGACTCTTAAAGGTTTCCGACCATGCTGAATACGGAAATCACATTGAAATTTTGCAGAAATAAGTAGTTATCGAGATATAAAAAGTTGTATTATGCATTGTATTCTTTGGTGGCCGTCTGTATTACGCGCGTGCGCGCCATAAACAAATCTACGCGCGTAACAAAGATGGCCGCCAAAGAATACAATGCATAAAACAACTTTTTATATCTCGATAACTACTTCTTTCTGCAAAATTTCAACGCGATTTCCGTATTCAGCATAGTCGAAAACCTTCACAAGTCGTCATTTAAAAGAAAATTGTGGAGGTGGTGGAGTGGAGTGGTGGTGGTGGATCTAATCTAAAAAAAATACCCAAAAGGAATATGATAAAATAGTGTTTTCTTTTCTTTTCTTTTTTTTTTATTTACTCAAGAGAATGGTTCCTATCCGTGACTGGTAAATTAGAAAGTTGAGTTGTGTGTCTCGTCCTCAACTGTTATTTTATTTTATAAAATATGGCGACTATTTTTTTTTCATTTACTATATCTTATTTTTTTAAGCTTAAAAACAAACAAGCAAACAAACACAAAACAAGAATACGGTTTAAGTAAAAATAAGTTGTTCGGGAGTAATATCGAATCTCTGGGTAGTTACCCAGAGATTCGATATTACTCCCGAACAACTTTGAAGCCTTTAAACTGACGAATAAAAAGTAATTTGAGGCTTGAATTAAACTTTAAAAGCACATGGCAAGTATTACGATACATGTGTGCTTCTAAAAAAAAATAAAATCATTCATTTCGCACGCGCCTCTGTCATATCAAAGAACCAAACTGATTTTTTGTTACATGGAAAAAATTATATAAGACGATCTCTAAATTTACGAGTAGACATTACAATCTCAGAAAGCATGAGTCAGCTGGTATAAGAAATGACGTCATTATTACTAGATATGCTAAAATTAACCCTTACAAAACGTGAGACTACACACGAACATTTTTGAGTAAAGGTGAATTAGGTGGAAATTAACTAAGTTAGCATGGGACTGCTGGTGGACATTTCGTTTACTTTTTTAAAACTAAATATTTTAAGTACGAAAAAGTGCCCCCCCCCAACAAATATATAACAAATAAATGTTATCAAAAACAAGAAGTAACTCTTCTACCTAGCTGAATAAGTTTTTAATGTTTTACTTTCTTTTAAATATTTATTCACTTCGAAAAACAAGCGCAAGCAAGTCGCTATGTCTCTTGCATCTTTGAAGTCTTGATAATGCCTAAAAAATAGAAAATCAAACGAAAGACTGTTAGAAACCCACCCAATAAATGTTACCGTTAAAATTATTTGATGGATTTTTAATTTTTATTTTCGAGTTTTTGACCGATTCTCGAGCGTCGAACGGAGAAAGGATCATGGCGTCATCTTTGTTTTCGTTTTAACATAAGCGCTCAGCATGACTTGCGGGGTTTGTATTACACAGATTCGAACAAGTTGTCAAAAATGTTATCAAAGGCAAGATAAGTTACTTTTCTACCTAACTGGGTACTTTTTTTTAGTGTTTTTTTTATCCAATGCAACATGTTTATTCAGTTCGAAAAACATACAGGGTTTACGGATGTATTGAAAAATTTAAAATGGTGCTGAATTCTCTGTTGAACACGGTAAGTTTGGTAAAATGAGTTAAAAATAAAAAATATACAAAATACTGTTAAAAACCCACCGAATATATGTCAGCCTATGTCACGGTAACATATTGAGCGAGTTTGTAACAGTATTTTGTCTAGTTTTTTAAAATTATTTATAACCCCTTTTTCCAAACTTACCGCGTGAAAGAGAGAGTCGCGAGCACCATTTTAAATTTTCCAATACATCGGTAAACACTATGTTTTTCGAGCTGAATAAACATGTCACATTAAATAAAAACACTAGAAAAATATCCAGTTAGGTAGAAAAGTAACTTATCTTGGCTTTGATAACATTTATTTGTTATATGTTTGCTTTATTTTTTTTTTGCCAACTTTTTCGAATCTATGTTATCCATTACTTTTTTTTACCACTTTTTCGTACCTCTGTCTATGATATACAACTCTACTCAAAGATCTTGATGGAAAATAGTATATTTTAGGAACACATGAACTTTGACTTTGCCACATGGCATTTAATTCTACCCCGAAATTTTCTATTGTCCAATTAAAACGACTTTCGAAGGTCACGATGGAAACAATGTTTAGGGCGAAAGATTTTCAAATAGTGGGTACGACGATCGTAAAAAAATCGAAAATGATTTTGTAAACTGCCATTTGGAACATCATTTTTATTTAAGTGCAGGTAACGTTGATAAATAAACGTGTTTAAGTAGACAGACTGCATCGACGGCCACCGATTTGTCACGTGACTCATATTTATGTAAAATACGGACTGACGGACTACTGAAAACTGAAACGAAATAAATATTTGTTTTTGTTTTTTTCATGGTTCATTGTTATCAAGTGCGACCTGATTTGACACATAGATTGACACATAGATTGTTTTTTATGTTATCAATAATTCGTCACAACTATATTTTTTGTAATGTTTTCATCCTGTTTTTTTTTCCTTTTTTGAATTTTGTTACATATTATTTTTTTATTATTAAAAAACTGCGCTAATAAGTCAATTGAAGAACGTAACAGTAAATCTATCGACATCTACGTGTCCAGTCGCGTCGTAGTTTTCTTTAATAAATATCATTTTCCAAACTTTTTTGAAGGTACTTTGAGTAAAAAAAAGAAAAAAGAGTGACTCAAGCATTATTTGAATCTGTATGAAAAAATAAATCTAACAAAAAATAAAAATATTTAATGGGGAATATATAATAAAAACAAATCAAAAAAGGGGACTCATGCAGAGAGTGATCCGTGCTGAAATAATAACGTTATTTAAAAAGCCATTCTTAACATGGGGAGGGTGTTTTTTGTTCCTATTCTGTACTTTAACCTTACAATTTAATAAAAAAAAAAAACATAATAAAACTTTAATTAAACGTGGAAATACGATTTAAAAAAATAGCGCGGCGCGGCGCGGATCACCATTTGCATTAGCACCCAAAAAAGTTAAAAAAACAAGCACGAAATAAAAGTATGAATCAAATTTAATTAAAGAAATAAAAACATCAAAAAAAAAATGTGTATGAGATATATACGAAGAAAGTGAAAGAAAACCTCAGGAAGCAGCCATTAAATTAAAACACGTTTACGCAGGGTCCACGTTCCCTGTGAAGTGTCGCAATTGATAATGAAATCATAAAAAAAAAACAATAATAAACAAAAAACAAAGCAAAGATGTATTTCGTTTCAGTGCCTATTTTCAATTTCCTATAGTCCGAGTTTTATATAAACACAAGTCACGTGACAAATCGATAGCCTTCGACACAATGTGTCAACAAAGTACATTTATGTGTCAAGATTACCAAAATGTGCTACTGCTACACAGTCAAGTATCATGGTGTTTTTCCTAACGACAAAAGCTATTTTTTCGACTGTGACAATTCTAGTAAATAACGTATGACCATTGGCCAGATTAAAATGAGTGCCATTGACTTTTATTATTTACTATCGAAATTAAAGAGTAATTTTTAACCTTGAAACTACTGGTGACAATCTTTCAGTATTGTTAGCAACCGAGAAACCGAAAATAAATAAATAAATAAATAAATAAAATACAACCTTCACCAAACGCATTAAAAATGATTCTTCTTTTTTTTTTTTTTTATCGACCCATACAGTTTTAAAGTGTGTGGTATAAGATTTATTTTCTCTGCATGTATGTTAAGTTGATTTATCGAAGCACGAAAACAATTAAAAAACGGAGTCGAGTTTTTGGAGGTGGTCGTTTAGCTTTGGATAGGTAGTAAACAACAACAACAACAACAACAACTTATCCTACCACTAACCTTAATTCCGGGCATTTTAAAGCAATGAAACAGTTTCATTAATACACCAACAACAACATAGGGTAAAAAACAACTACGTTATTTCTCATGTGTCAAAAGGGAGAACTTTAAAAGAATGGAAATTAAAAAATTAAAAAAATAATTAAAAAAAATTGAAAGTTGTTTTAGAACGTTAAAAGTATATAAGTCGATATGAAAATAAATCAAGATTATTTTGCCGGCTAATAGACACTTCTGGGTTGAATTAAAAGGGCAATGTATAAAGATCGCGACCATGTTTTCATCAAATATTATTAATTTAATTATAAATATTATTAAACGAGGAATCATTTCGAGTTAAAAATTGGATTTCGTTTTTAGATAAACACGACATCAGGTAAAATTTAATAGTCATTTTGTTTTGTCTTGACTTCAAGCACGTTTCTCTCAATTTTAGACGCATAATAGTAACTGGATTTTGAATGAATGGTACTGAAGAATAACGAAAACAACAACAACAACAACAACAACAGAAAACTACTTTTAATCATTAAAGGTAGTTTTCGTTATTAAAGTTTAATGCTTAAACATGTTTTTCTCGTGCTCTTCTATGGGCGCGACCTTTATAAATTACTAATTAAAGTTGGAAGATAAATAGCAAAGTTTCGAAATTTGTATATGGAGATTGATAATTCGTACTACTTAATTCACAGTGTTACTTGGTAGTTTCACAGCATTTTCAAGGGGCCATGTGAACAATGAAATGAAATTGTTCACATGGCCTCTTGACTAAGAGCATTAATTATTTCTAAATATCAACCTTCTGGAGATTACTATTTTAGCGATGATAAGGCTATGGCTGAAAGAAGGAGAATAATCTACCCCCGTGGATTAAATAATGGGTTCAGTTCGTAATTTTTTTAATAGATTCCTGACTTCGACATAAATATTCCCAAATTCGGAAAGGTACAAACGTTGGAGGTTACATCGGCTGAAATGTTGTAAATATAACAACTAAGATGTTAAGCGTAATCCGAAAGTCAAGTTGATTTTGTGAAACCGTCGCCAACAAAACAAAATACGAACAAATCCTACAAACTTAGAAAAAAAGGGTAAAATAGGCTAACTGGTATTTAATAAACATTATTTATGGAATATCAAATAATTTCCTACAAGCATGTTTTCTTATTTTTATTATCAGTCTCCGTTTCTGGCCAAAATGGTAATAATACACAGTATTATTGATAATTCAACGTAGTATATTTTATTAGTAGTATGCGTGTGGGCGTGGCAAGGTGTTTACTCTGTGTGTGTGTGTGTGTGTGTGTGTGTGTGTGTTTGTGTTTGTGTGCGCGCATGCGCGTGTAGACAAGACTTATGAATGACATTTCCCAGAATGCTTTGCGTGTATGCTAGTGACTTCTGCTGATGAAGAAAAAACAAAAATAAAAAACAAACCAACTGCGCAGATCGATGGCGCGCTTACAGATATTTTTTTCCGTACCTCTTTAATTATTTTCTGTTTCTATGTATTTAAACAAGTTTTCTTCCTCTACTTTTGTTGGAGATATCAATAGCTAAAGAGAATAAAAATGTTTGCTATAATTTTTTCCGTTTTCAACTTTGATTTAACTAATTCCCTCTTAAAAATATTTATTGTTATTTTACACCTTGAAATTCTGTAGTAGAGATTACATTTTTTCCACTCCTAGAATCAATTGTTGTAAAAGAAAAAATAAAGTAATTAAAAGTCTTTTTTATGCAATTATTATTTTTATTTAATTCATTTTTGGTACTTGTTTAGTTTAATCAAAACATTAAAAAATGAAAATATTGAAAAAAAAAAATATATATTGTACATACCCGTTATTAAGTTCTCATGAAAAGATTTCACTTAATGTGACTGATCAAGTAGTTTTTTTTTTCAGAGGAAAATCAAATTTTAATGAGATAGATCATATCCCGGCCATCTTGCCTATTTCGCGGACGCAGAGGAGGGGGCACCACGGGAAATAACTATTCATCACCTCTTAAAGTCTGTCACAATTTGACGAGATTATTTTGAAACATGGGAAGAAAAAATACCTAGATAAATTTTAAAATTTTTTTTCACTTATTTTACAGAGTTTCTGTCCTTTTTAAACCCCTTTTTCATTTTGCCCTTTGTTAATCCCTTTTTCGTTTAAAAGCACTGCATCTGGTAGTGGTACTGGTACGTACAATGTAATTTTTTTTTCACTATTTTCATTTTTTAATATCTTGATTAAACTAAACAAGTACCTCATTTTTCTTTATTTATACTTCATTCCTATTTGTATTCCATTCGTCAATTAACTTTTACTTCATTTATTAATCCTTAAATCCTCTATTTTTCTTTTTTTTTTTAATTCATTTATATTTTATTTATTTGTCATTTATTCCACCTTTTCTCTTTCTTTTTTATTTCACATATATTTCATTTATTTATCTTTCATTTCTTCTCTTTTTCTTTCCACTTTATAATAAAAGCCTTCATTTTAGTTATTCATTCCTCACATTTTCCCTTTAAATTCCTTTTCACTAAATAGCGTAACTTCCACCAAAAAAACAAAGAAACAAACAAAATAAAAACAAACGGTCTCCGAGAACTACTACTACTACTACTACTACTACTACTACTACTACTATTATTATTATTATTATTATTATTGTTATTATTATTATTATTGTTATTATTATTAGTATTATAACAACAACAACAACACTAATAATATTATTATTTTTTATTTTATTTATTTATTTTTTCATCGCCAAACAGCATATTAATCCTTTCGTGTGGGTTATTTAATATCGAAAATTGTATTGAGGGCCGGAGGAGGATCTTAAAAGCGTCACTAGCATAACTTTATTTTTTTTTTCTTTTTGATATTTTTTTTTTTTGTTTTATTATCATTTTCTATTTCCCCCCCTAAAGAATGTTTTAAAATTCTACTCCGGTACTCTTGTTACTTAAAGTTGGACAACTATTTTACTATAAATCTCTTTATAAACCATTTCTGTATGTCTGTGTTTATCGCCACTACGTGAATCATCATTATTATTTTATTTATTGTAATATAAAAATTTTAAAATCTTAATCAAGATAACAATTTTCAATTATTTGGAATAGGATGTTTTAATTTATTAACTTATTCTAAATTTATTACTTCGTGAAATTATTAATTTAATTGCCAAATTAAATCCACCAAAATGGTAATCTTTAAACTATCAAACAAATTCCCAAATTGTTTCTAAACAAATTCAATTGATAGTTTGGGAATAATAATTTTATCAATAGGAATTAAAACATGACCATAGTTATAGTTTTATAACAATCCTGTTTAACTAACAATTTGATGACCAAAACGAAACTGAAATCGGGTCCTTCCCTTTTTTAAATTGGTTAAAAAAATGGAAAAGCACTTCCAATCAAGGGGTTTGTTCAAAATATAAAAACAAAAACAAATATTGTATAAAATATAGTCTACATTAGATAATAATCTAGAAAAAAGCTAGGAATTACATAAATTCCTTTCAAATAAAATTTTCTAATCAAACTCTATTCATTTTTACTTGAAATAATAAGACATCGTTTATTTTAAATGTGTGCGTATTTATTGTTTGTGTGTTATTTTCTACATTTTTCTATTGTATGTTTATTCACGTGTTCTTCTTGAGAGGAGATATTTATTTTTAAACCTATATTAATTCAAAGCCATTTCGCTTGTAAACTGACTCGTCCGGACAGAGGGCACTGAAAAATAATTCAAAATATAGTCGTGGTTACAGTTTTTTTAATCGCTTATTTTTCTATTCAGGTGAATATATTTAATAAACAGATATAAAATTAATATGTAGTTCTCAAAAGTTACATATAGGTGAGACCCCACCTCCATCTCCCCAGTACGATTTTGTCTTAGTTTTATCAATGCAGCTGAAACTAAAAGAAATCTAATTGCAGATTTTTTAAAGTGTGTTAGACATTGTATTAATTTTTTAAAGTGTGTTAGACATTGTATTAATTACTAATTAAAAATTAGATCCTTATGCAGAATACGGACTGTGCAATTTAAAAAAAAAAAGAAAAGGATTTTAATGTTAAATTCACGTTTTACGCTATCTTGTGTTTATTAAATTGTTAGGTGAAAGTACAGAATAGTTACAAAACACCCTCCTTTCTCATGTTAAGAATGGGGTTCTAAATAATAACGTTATTATTTCAGCACGGCCTGTATGAATTATTTCGAATGTCTAGTGTTTCCTGTTTCATCCCCTTCTTTTCTGGTAAAGTGCTTAAACCTAAGGACTCAGTTCTGTATTTATAATTAAGATTGTTTAATTTAGCAACTTTTATGCTCCTTTCAATTTTATCCCAAACTAGCAATGGGTGCCCGGCGTTGCCCGGGTGTTTGGAGGTGTATGCTGAGCCAAACAAAACAAAACAAAACAAAACAAAACAACAACAAAAAAAAACGGTAATTTTTTTTTAACTTTGACCCCTATTATGACCCCTTAATATTTATTGTTTTGGGCTCAAATTAAGTTATTAAGTTATATCCATGTCCAAGGAACCAATATCTAAAACGTCAAGTGTTTAGACCCAAAATTGTCGGAGGAGTTTGGTAGAGTTCTCAAAGGTCAAATCGTTGAAAGTTGACCCCTTAAACAGCGAAATTTCTGGGCGAAAACCGATCACATCGATTTTCCAAAATCCCAGTACCCTGTATATCAAATTTCGAGTCCGTAGACTAAAAATTGACAGAGTTATTGCGTAGGGAAATGCACACACACACACACACACACACACACACACACACACACA